>NC_068991.1:74121986-74133363 GCF_001194135.2 Octopus bimaculoides
CTCTCTCTCTCTCTCTCTCTCTCTCGCTATGTCATGCTGACTCAGCCTTGTCCACGTTGAAAGTGCAAAATGTCTGTTTAATTAGCCGGCTACTTACGTAATTCTCTGCATAAGTAGTTCTGTTGTTCAAACTACTGGAATGCTCGTTGTCATGGCCGATGGATAATCTGTTTATTTTGTGTGTGTGTGTGTGTATGAGAGGGGGGTGATCATCTTACCATATAAGCTAGACTCTGCCACCTTTTGTAAATATCTTTTATATTTTTATCTTTTAATTTTTTTGAGTACTTTGGATTGCAGCCATGTTGGGGTGCTGTCTTGAAGGGTTTAGACCAAGGGTCCCCAAACTTTTTAGACCATCGACCCCCAGGCATGTACAAGAAAATAAAATAAATTATAATAATAAAGATGTGCGTTTATCGACTCCTTGAATATCCCCCCCCCCCTCCAGTTGGTATCGACCACTTTGGTGACCCCCTTGTTCAGACAAACAAATTAACTCCAGCCACACCCCCTTTTTTTTAAAGCCTGCTACTTATTTTATCAGCATCTTTTTGTCGAATTGTTAGGTTAAGGAATGTAAACAAACGAACACCAGTTGTCATGTGGTGGTGTACATTTTCACTCTGTCAGATCCTCTCACAGGGCTTTGGTCAGCCCAAGGCTGTAGTGGAAGACACTTGCCTGAGGTGCTATGCTGTGGGACTGAACCAAAGACCACACGATTGGGAAGCGAGCTTCCATATCAATTTCAGAAAATACTCCGTTAACGACAAGTGTTCAGAATTGCTCTTTTGGAGAAGCACTGAAGCTGATTTATAACTTCCATAATTGAAGTGAAGTGGCTTTAATTAGAAAATCCAAACTGGGGATACAAACTACGTTTTCTGAGATTTTGCCCATCCATTTCTGTGTGGTGCTTTACTTGTAAAGACTGGCAAAGTAAAATCTTTGTATGATAATTCGTTTAATAACGACCATTATGGAAATTTTGGAATGTCAGAGCCAAAAATACATTATTTCTGACTTCACCACACCCAGATGTAAGTACTGTAGCACTCTTATATATACAGTGTACCAGATATCACGGCCAGTGCCATTCAATGTATATTTATGTGCAGACTAAGTGGCTTGAATGGAACTGCAGTTTGCTAAAATAGACTGAACAATTACGAGTTTTATTAATCATTTCAAAGACAGAAACTTCCTTAGATATTTTGTACACTTCTTTCCGTATGTTTGGTGCCTATTCTAAGATGGTATTCTTCAGTGTTCTTCAGTAATCTGTTGACTGTATGATTTTATAAAATTAGGGGTTTTATATCTTGTTTCAGTAATTGGACTGTGGCCAAGCTGGGGCTCAGTTGAACAGATTGACCTCAGTACTTTTTATTTTTTGTTGAGTGTATTCTTTTACTTGTTTCAATCATTTGACTGCGGCCATGCTGGAGCACCGCCTTTAGTCGAACAGATTTACCCCAGGACTTATTCTCTGTAAGCCTAGTACTTATTCTGTCAGTCTCTTTTGCCGAACCGCTAGGCTACGGGGGCGTAAACACCAACATCGGTTGTCAAGCGATGGTGGGGGACAAACACAAACACACACGCATATACGACAGGTTTCTTTCAGTTTCTGTCTACCAAATCCACTCACAAGGCTTTGGTCAGCCCGAGGCTATAGTAGAAGACACTTGCCCAAGGTGCCATGCAGTGGGACTGAACTCAGAACGATGTAGTTAGTAAGTAAGCTACTTACCACACAGCCACTCCTGTGCTTGTGTGGTACTTATTCCATTGGTTCCTTTTGCCAAATTGCTTAGTTATGGGGATGTAAATAAACAAACACTGCTTGTCAAGCTGTGGGTGGGGGACAAACGTAATGCAAACACAGTCACATACATATACACATACAATGGGCTTTTTTCAGTTTCTATTTATCAGGTCCACTCATGAGGCTTTGGTCAGCCTGGGGCTATAGTAGAAAATACTTGCTCACGGTTGCACAGTGGGCCTAAACCCTAGCTAACATGGTCAAGAGGCAAGCTTCCTAAATGCACACCCATGCCTTAAATTATTTCCACCCAATGTGGAAAATTTTATTTGTTTAATTTTAGCATTTGTTCAGTTGAATCATCATCATCATCATCATCATCATCGTTTAACGTCCGCTTTCCATGCTAGCATGGGTTGGACGATTTGACTGAGGACTGGTGAAACCGGATGGCAACACCAGGCTCCAGTCTGATTTGGCAGAGTTTCTACAGCTGGATGCCCTTCCTAACGCCAACCACTCAGAGAGTGTAGTGGGTGCTTTTACGTGTCACCCGCACGAAAACGGCCACGCTCGAAATGGTGTCTTTTATGTGCCACCCGCACAAGCCAGTCCAGGGGCACTGGCAACGATCTCGCTCGAAAATCCTACAGGAGCCAGTCAGGCGGTACTGGCAACAAATTGTAAATTTAGTAAGATTGACGTGTAAAATAATGTCATTATTTAAAAAAATTTTCTTTTCAATGTTGGGTCTTGTGGTTTACAAAGATCAGTTTTGGAGCAGTTTGTCATAATGGGGGTATGTCAAAGCTGTGAACTTTATGACGTGTCTAGAGTTCACAGTCTATAATAGACTGCAGATATGAGATCAATAATAGATTTGTTTTTCCATAGTTTATCCAAGACACTTTGGCTCACACTGTCAAAGGAGTCTTTTGTTATATAATAACTTGACACCTTTGACTTCTGGTCAGCAGAATTGGCTCTCACTTGTATATTATGATTTAACAGCTCTGTCTGGTTGCTCCACTTCCTATTAGAAATTGCAGTCAGATCACATATTGCTGTCTTCAAAATGGAAGGGGAGGAACCTTGGGAAATGCAGTCACACATGCATGTGTATGTGTGTACATGTTGAACAAAATGGCCCCAGTACATTCTTTCATTTATTTCAGTCATTTGACTGCTGCCATGCTGGAGCACTGCCTTTAGTTGAACAAATCGACCCCAGGACTTATTCATTTAAGCCTAGTACTTATTCTGTCGGGCTCTTTTGCCGAACTGCTAAGTTATGGGGGCGTAAACACACCCACATGGAAAACGGACGTCAAATGATGATGATGATGCAGATCACTGAGCTATAGACAGCTTGCTGGCATTTCTCTCTCAACAAATCAGCCGCTGTGTTTTTTGAAAATGAGCAGAATGAAAGTTCCCTGACTTTAAAAACAGGGGAAAATAAAAGTTACTGACAGGAAGGGCATCAGGCTGTATTTGTCTAATCCAGGGATCCTCAACCATTTTTTAATCTACGGACCCTTTTGATTACCATTTTATTCTGGTGGGCTGTGCGTGAGAAGACCCGGCAAGCCAAGTAAGATCGTTGCCAGTGCCCCTGGACTGGTTCTTGTGCGGGTGGCACATGAGATGCACCATTTTGAGCGTGGCCGTTGCCAGTACCGCCTGACTGGCTCCTGTAGGATTTTCGAGCGAGATCGTTGCCAGTGCCCCTGGACTGGCTTGTGCGGGTGGCACATAAAAGACACCATTTCGAGCGTGGCCGTTTTCGTGCGGGTGACACGTAAAAGCACCCACTACACTCTCTGAGTGGTTGGCGTTAGGAAGGGCATCCAGCTGTAGAAACTCTGCCAAATCAGACTGGAGCCTGGTGTTGCCATCCGGTTTCACCAGTCCTCAGTCAAATCGTCCAACCCATGCTAGCATGGAAAGCGGACGTTAAACGATGATGATGATGATGATGACCCTCCATAGTCATTCAGTGTTTGAAAACAAGTTTTATAGGAAGTTCTTTCCAAATTCCTATTTTGTTTTCTCCACATTAACCTGTGTAGGTTGAAGTCTGCAAAATGTTAGAGAAAGGAACCCAGCTGTTTCTTGCAATGCATATACCAATACATACATCTAAAGCAAAATTTTTCCAGGGGGCCCCTCAAATCCTATTGTGGATCCCTCAATTTACTATTTTGTTGCACGAAGCCCCGAAAATCCTCAAGGGCCATATGAATCCTGTGTGAGAATCACTGGTCTAATCCATGTTAGCTTGGAAAAATGGATGTAAAAGGAGCAATGATGAAGACGAAGCTGATATAATATGTGTACATATCTATCTATATGTATATGTGTATATGTTCACATACACACACCAGACAGACACGATGTCTGGGATTTACTCAGTCAGGGCTGAGGTGAAGCTAAACAAGAAGGACAACATCCTCAAATGGTTTTGTGATAACTTGTAGCTTTGTATATTCAAGGAAAGGCCAATTTCTGTTTTTTTAGCATTCTTTTTTATTTCCTAACTTTCTACTCTACATCAACAGCAACATCAGCAAGTGTCTAGCGGTTTGCACAGTTATTCAGGGTGGAAAATTACAGCCTAAATTTATAAATACACCAACTGTTTATTGTGTTTTAAGTTTGTGTTGCAGAATGAATAACTTCATTTAGTACAGCAACTTAGATAAATATTGGTAGGCTGCAGTGGTGAGCAGTTTTGTCAGTTGATGCTTGTTATCCTGAACACTAACTAATTATAATGAGTTACAAGAGAGGGTGTTCATGTGTGTATTCTTAGCTGAGCGGTGGACAGAAAATATTAGGAGGAGGAAACGATTGAATGATAGTGTTTGGTTTGTATGCTTCTCGTAATATGTTTCTAGTCTTTTGCATATTTATTCACATGATTTCCTATTAAATCATGCATTATTTCATAGCTTTGAGATTTTGATGGTGTAATTGCTTATTTTTTGAATGACATTATAGGGCTGGTGTGAGAGGTAGGATCTGTCCAGTTTGAACATAAAACAAGTAGGAATATCTGGGCTGGAATATGGCCAGTTTAGATACTAGCCAGGAGCTAGCTGTGGCATAAAATCTGCTCCCTTTCAGTTTGAAGTACTGTGAGTCAATGGTAGGGTTAATAACTTAGAGACAATGGCCCAGGATGTTATGATAGCTAAAACAGATCTAAAAAAAGATTAGGCCTTTTTAAGCGTTTGTTACCGTTTTCCTGTTGAGATTCACTGCCTTTGTTTCAGTTAACTTAGTAAAATAACTTTGTCATTATTAAGCTGGTGTTTGAAACAAATTAATGTGAAATTTTGGCCAAAGGTATTAATTAGAGATCACTCCAAAACAGGAAGTTTGTGTCACAGAACCAAAAGTGGTCTCTGGGCACGTTGGTATCGGAAGGGTTAAGCAAGTGGACATTGCATATTCACCCAACTAGCAACAGCAACAACAACAACAGGAAGAGAAAAATCAAACGGTAAATTAATATTAATGGAGAGGATTAATTATACATGGCTGGCTGAGTTTGCACAAACACACAAGTAATAATATTGACCTTTTTGGCGGCATACCGTTTTATTTAGTATATACTGCTGATCTGAATGTACACAGCTCATTTCCAGCTACTCGCTCTTTTGAGATATTTCTCCAGTTCACAATTACATATTTTGCTTTATAATTAATTAGAGGTTATGATTATTAAACTTGGAAGACAACTAGGTTTGTGTAAAGTTCTATTTTGGACCTATTCATTGTTGTTTTTCCAGGCTGATCTGGTTGTTAAGCATTGCATTCTTTTTTAACTTGTTATCTCATCTTCAGCCTAACATTCTCACCATTCTGGGGGTTCAGACCCTCTGTATGGCACCTTGGGCAAGTGTCTTGTAGTATAGCCTTAAGCCAACCAAATCCTTATAAACTGATAGACAGAAACTGAAAGAAGCCTTTTGTATACATATTTGTATATGTCTGTGTGTGTGTGTGTGTGTGTGTGTCTCTCCTTGTTTTGACATTATTTAATAGTTGTAAACAAGAGCACTCAGTGCTTTAACCTCTGCCAAGGCAGCACCAATGTCGTCGCAAGGATTAGCCAGAGATGAGTTTTGAGAATATCTGAAGCAAACTCGACTGCTCCCACAAACGAGAATGAACCCAACCGTTCTCAAAAATTAAGTAAAAAAAAACCAGGAAAATTAATCCCGGATCCTTGTCCAGTACTGGATCGACCCCAAAATCACGAGGCCAAACAATTCTGAAAGTTTCATCCGAATCCATCCAGCGGTTCTTTTGATGTCTTGTCCATGGACAAACAAACAAACACAACTGAAAACAATACCTCTGCCTTTGCTAAGCTGGAGGTAATGAGCATCACCACACAAACACTGTCGTTTGTTACCAGTCTTCCATGCGAACATGTTTGGTCACGAAGAAATATCACCTCGCTTGAAAACAAGCGTTTGTAACAGGAAGGGTATCTGGCTGTTGAAAACCTGCCACCACAAATTCCATCTGACCCATGCAAGCACGGAAATGATGACATGAAATATGGTGAACATGGGTTTGTCTCTGCTACTGTTTCCTGCTGTTATCAATTCACGATACTTTCTCACTGACAAAGCATCCTCCACTACCATGACATATCTACATCATCACAGCTGTTTCTCTTCAATTATTCAGATTGAATAAATTATCACTTGTAATACTTTTAGAATATTTGATATTGTCTGATCTTTCAACAAGTCACCACCTTCACCATCGTCATGTAGGATTTAGTATCTGCAATACTCTGATAATACTTGATCAGGATGACGTAGGCCAGTGGGGGGGGGGGTTCTCAACTGGGGTCTGTATGACCTTTACGGGGTCCACGTAAGATTTTGTTGCTAAAATTTTATGTGCAATAAAATTGGTCACACGTCTACAATACACGAAATATTTTAACAATGTTTAAAATCCAATTCCTGACAATATTCAGTTATAAAAATATACTAGGATTTTATTTAAACATTGAATGGTTGTCGGGGTCCAGTAGAATAAAATAGGGGTCGATAAGTAAAAAATGGTTGAGAACCACTTATTGACTGTCATGTTTACTGAGCTTGCTCTGTGCTTTGATCTCTTGTAAAACTGTCAGTTTTAGGGGAATGTGAAATTGCTTTGGAATAATTTAAAAAAAGAAGAAAAAAAAGTTTTTTCTTTTGTTTTGTTTTATTTTTCCTCTCTTCTAACCATCTGATCCTCTTGGTGGTTTCTGGTCTTTCTGCTTCATGGTGCTTTCTGGTCTCCACTGTCCTGTTTTTTGTTTCCAACTTTGACTCTCCATAAATCCCAAATTTTATTTTGGTATTTATGGGAGTAACTGTCTTCGAAGACTCAATTTTGTTGTTGAATGCTCGAAATGAGGAGTAGATAGATTGCAGACAACTAATGAAGGGTCATTCTTTATGTTACTTGTCCTGTTTTCCATCTGTATATCTTGTTGTTTGCGTACTCAACGTATTTGTTTTCGTATTTCATGTTGTTTACTGTTTGTGACATCCTGTACCCATATATATATATATATATGTGTGTATATATGTATGTGTGCGTATATATATGTATGTATATAATGTATGTGTATATATATATATATATATAATGTATTATACTATTATTTGTGATGTAGCTGGCTAACTTCTCACAGTATTTCCTGACTTGGTTAAATTTTCACAATACTTAAAAGAAACTTAGCTGACCCCTCATAGTACTTTATGATTTAGCTCATGTTTCACAGGGACTTTATGACTTGGCTAACTTCTCAACGATATTGTGACTAAGAAACCTTCCAGTGACTTATTTGTGTCATGTCCCTTGCAAGCTGATCTAATTTGTACAAGTGCTATCCTATATTCATTTAGAGCCATAACTATGTTGTCATATTAGTAGTATATGAAACGTGTTACTGTATGTACTGGCTCTACATCACTGAAAGGTTTAATCAGTCTTAACTCCTTATAGCTGTTTCTCCACCTTTGGAAGAAGGAAAATTAAATTAACATATAATATGTGTACAAAACCAATTTGTATACGTGTAAGACACGGTTGTGAATGAGAGCTGAAATTCACTGTAAATATAGATTTTTTTTTTCTCTTTTCTGTTTCTGTTATTATAATATTCACATATTTCCAAACCATTTTTCTCGTTTGTTGTTTGAAGCCCTGTCCTCCAGGTAGCTAATTTAAACTGATAGCATTCACCAAAACCTCTTATCAAGACACAGGTGTAGCACTAAATTAGGTTGTATCGATATTTTGAAGGACAGAGACAGAGAGAGAGAGAGAGATATATTCAGACTAATAACTTCACTTATTAATCGCTAACGAGATTAACTCTGACAGAAACAATTCAGGAAAATATGTTTGTGCTTATATTAACTGTATCTCATCACATTAGCTTCAATATGTTACTAATTTGACTGGAATTGTTTTGAAATTGAAGCTTTAGGTCTGTTTTGGTAATCAATAGTCATTAAGAAAACAGAACTGACCATACTTTGTTTCGGCAAAAAGATCTTGGTAAAAGATTTGTTTTACAATTAATTACAGCCAGGTGAAAAAAAAAAAAAATAATAA
Organism: Octopus bimaculoides; assembly: GCF_001194135.2. Taxonomy (NCBI): domain Eukaryota; kingdom Metazoa; phylum Mollusca; class Cephalopoda; order Octopoda; family Octopodidae; genus Octopus; species Octopus bimaculoides. Next base: position 74,130,400 of record NC_068991.1, read on the forward strand.
ATAAATAACAGGCGCAGGAGTGGCTGTGTGGTAAGTAGCTTGCTTACCAACCACATGATTCTGGGTTGAGTCCCACTGCGTGGCACTTTGGGCAAGTGTCTTCTACTATAGCCTCGGGCCGACCAAAGCCTCGGGCCGACCAAAGCCTCGTGAGTGGATTTGGTAGACGGAAACTGAAAGAAGCCCGTTGCATATGTATGTATGTGTGTGTATATGTTTGTCCCTCCAACATCGCTTGACAACCGATGCTGGTGTGTTTACGTCCCCGTAACTTAGTTGTTCAGCGAAAGAGATCGATAGAATAAGTACTAGACTTCCAAAGAATAAGTCCTGGGGTCGATTTGCTCGACTAAAGGCGGTGCTCCAGCATGGCCGCAGTCAAATGACTGAAACAAGTAAAAAAAAATTTTTAACACACTGTATGCAACTTAGCCATCTTTAAAGACAGGGTCTGCTTTGCTCATACAGGGTATTTAGTATTGTACAGTATTCCCAGATTTCTGGAAGCCAAATAAGTGGTCTGTTACTGTATTTGCTTTGTGTCAGTCGGTTGGTCATATGTTTATCAGTAGTATGTGGGGGTGGTGTGGGGTGTCGTATTCAATCCGTTGACGCTTTTGTTAGCGTATTTCTATTGAAATCTTCACTGCCTTTGTGTTTCCATTTAATTTTCACAATGAAAGAATTCAGAGAGATTTTAGTGAAATAATTAATGAATACATCTATTTCTATCTTAAACTAGTGTTTGAAGAACATAACTTATGAAATGGTTCTTATGTAAAATTATGACTGGAAGTTATAATATAAACATGAACATGTTAATATGTGGTAGGGAGGGTTGTATCAAAGAACTTAATAAGGTCTCAGTTAGGTTGGTACCAAAAGGGTTTAAGTTGGTTGGATGATATGAGGGAAATTTGGGTACTATTTTGAGCAGGCCAAGCCACTGTGTAGAGGCTCTCCTTGCTCAAAACTTCCTTATAATACATGAAAGCTTATTGTTGAAATAGTGTATGTGTGTGTGTGTCTATACATGCAAACACACACATAATATAAATTAGTAACAAAGATGTATCGGTGTCAGTTCATTACAGCCGTTTCAAGCGACTCCTTTAATTTATTAAATACCTCAATTTAAGTACCTAATTCAATGGAATCTTATATTATATTTATATACACACACAAAAGAGGTGAGCCTAAACAGGACACCTTACATGCTAAAAGGAACAGTCAAAGCCCAAACCATGGTTAAGAGTAATTTCAAAGGGGATTAAAAAATAAAAACATTTTCAATAGTTACCACTTGTACCTAGGTTTCGAACATTAATGAACAAATAAAATAATTTGTTATCCATGTTCTGGGCTTTGACTGTTCCTTTTATCATGTAAGGTGTCCTGTTTAGGGTCACCTCTTATGTGTATAAATATACACTAATTTTATATGAAAAATGTGTTGTCTATTGACTATTTTATACATGCTAGCCACTGGTAGAAAAATTTCTCTAATTTTTCCTACCCTATATATAGAAATAGACAATGGGTGTATGGTTTCTGATGACAGAGTTTCATGGTCAGCCTTCTTGCATGACATTGTAAATGGAAACTGAAAGAAGCTTCTCGTGTGTGTTCACATTTCTGTTTCTCCAAAAATCACTGAGCAGTGACATTGTTATCATTTCCCTTGTTAACAAGTTTCCAACTGGCTTTGCAAGAGATCCCTTACCTTAAAAACAAGTAAGGGTTTAGAGCAGAAAGGGCATCGGGCTGTAAAACAATGCTTCAGCAAAATATCTAACTCATGGGAAAATGCACATTAAGATAAATATATCAATTTTGTTCCTGTTTCTTTTCTTTTTGCTGTGTTTTATTGATTTATGGCATTGGCCAAAAAAAAAAAAAAATTGTAGAAAAGGTTTTGTCAATAGTATGTATATAACTTCTGTAGTTAGATAGCTCTATAATTTCTGAAAACGTTACAATTTTTAAATCTTCCAAAAATCTTGCATTGGCAACAAATTACAGCAGCTAAAATGAAAGTTGAAAAGAGTAATGGGTATTGATTTTCCTTGAAATTTTCTTGTCACCTTTCCTGTACTCTCGGCCAATGTGTTTCTGGTAACAAACCCATTTTGCATCTAAATTGGATAATTTTCAAATGCTTTTGAGACCATCTCCCTTCATCTTCTTCTAGCCTTTGATGAATGTAGGTGTGAAATTATATCTAGACATACTAGTTACATAGACATAGACTATAATTAACTGGCAGGGGGGAATAGCTTCCTAGTGGCTTTCCAGCGCTGCATAAGTTTGCAACCTTCTTCGGCTGTACAACATGAACACAAGCATTGATAAAGCATCCCCTTTCCATCACACCAATGACTTTCACTACCAGTTATGCAATCCTCTCTTTCTACTTCCTTTCTGCTGCCACTATTACGTATGTGCTACATAATTCTGAATGAATATATTCTGTAGCACAGTGTTGAAACTGTAGTAGCATTAGTCTTCTTTTAGTTATTAATATGCTCTTTGATCAATATATCCTACATACCAATTCCAAGAAGGCTAAAAGGAAATCTCTCTCTCTCTCTCTCTCTCTTCTTCCCACCAAACATTAAACCTGTAATTTCAGTGGAAAAGAAAGGTGGTGAATAGAACGGAGAGAATGCCCCGTGGTAGTTGTTCCACCACCTCTTGGAGGTCATCTCTGTCTTTTGGCCTTTATAGAGGTGGGGGGTTGGTGCAACTCTTAGATCGCCAGACGTGATGCTTTGTGATATTTTTCCCAGCTCTTTGTATTCTAACATCAGCGCCTGCAGCAACACCAATGCCAAACTGTTTCAGCCTAAACTAGCAGCTTTTTCCCTGGATAAACAAGATAAATGGTGGTGGTATGGAGAAGGAAGATAAACATATATGCATAGACAACCATCAGTCTTCCTTAACAAAAAAAAAAAAAAACAA
>NC_068991.1:74133373-74138489 GCF_001194135.2 Octopus bimaculoides
AAAAAAAAAAAAAAAACAAAGAAAGTCTTGCCCTTGGCTGCAGACACATGTTGATGCATGATCACTCTTGACAAAGTAATCAAGTATTTCTGTTATTAATTATGTTCTGTATTCCCACAAATTACTTATAATTACCAACTGGCTTAATGGTCATATTTATATTCTTATGATAATTAAAACCATTAATAATCATCTTCAGACTATAGGACTGTGTGTGTGTACACATACTCTTTATTCTTTATTTGTATATTAAGGCTACCAATGGTTTTATGTAAAGAGGAGTCTCTGTACAGATACGAAGCCTGCCAAAATGGAGATGAGTACTCATGTGGCAGGCTTGACAATTGTTAAGATTCCTCTTTACATGAAACCATTGGTAGCTTTGTTTACCCACGACAAAAGAAGGAATATTTATCCACTAGTGCAGTGTTGAGTACTCATTCTTACTGATTGATATTAGTGTTCGTGTATGTGTGTGTATGATATACTAGACATAAGTTTCATAAACTACAAAATATAAATATCCTCACTACCACACCTGAAACGTATCTGTTATAACTCTTTATCTCGATTTAAATGTACGTGAAGGTATTTAGAATGCCTGAACTTATTTCTGCAAATGTGCTAAGCACTGATGCTGATCCTAGTTTAATCAATAAGCGTAGGATCGAGGTAAATGCTGTAAAAATAGGGGGTTGGGTCAGTGGGGTCGCATTTAAGCAGCCCTTCAGAAATTGAACCGCCTTACGATACTCCCTGGGAGTTCATGGTATGAAATTCATTGTCATTGCTCTGAATTTAGTTTGAAATGCAGTGGGGCCCCAATTAGGTGACCCTTAAAAAAAATAGACCCCCTTTGGACATTCCCTGGGATTAGGAGAGTTGCTGGTTTGACTTTCGCTGTCATTGCACCAATGGTCTAGGAGGAGTTAACAAACATAAAAGCGTAACGGACAGAGAAACATTACTCAAATTTATAATAGGAGATAAGGAGATACATATATCGTAAATATGAGGGTAATAAATTAACATAATTTATTAACAGTGGTTAGCATGCATAAATACAAGTCATAAGACTAGCATAGTTTTAAAAATATAAAGACTGCATAGAATATTTTTATACAGAGAGGGGAGACCATTGACAAGACTCCTTAATGCTAAAAAGGCCAGTTAAAACCCAAACCACAAAAAAGAATTCATGAATTCCCTTTTCCATGGTTTTGGGGTTTTAACTGGCCTTTTTAGCATGTAAGGAGTTTTGTCAGTGGTCTCCTCTTTCTGTATAAAAATATTTTATACACTCTTATCTATCATCATCATCATCATTTAACGTCTGCTTTCCATGCTAGCATGGGTTGGACGATTTGACTGGGGACTGACGAACCAGATGGCTACACCAGACTCCAATCTGGTTTGGCAGAGTTTCTACAGCTGGATGCCCTTCCTAACGCCAACCACTCCGAAAGTGTAGTGGGTGCTTTTTACATGCCACCGGCATGTGTAGTGGGTGCTATATTTTCTCCTGTGATGAAATGAAGGAAGTTTTTGAAATTGGAAATAATCCAATTGTATATACTGTTTATGTAGTTAAGCATTTTGAGATGTCAGCTTTCTTTCTCTTGTTTTAGTTATTGGACTGTGGTCAGGCTGGAGCAACACCTTAGTCAAGCGTATCGATCCTAGTACTTATTTTCCCAAAGTCTGGTACTCCTTCTATCCCTCTCTTTTGCCAAATCACTGTGTTACAGGGATGTAAACAAACCAACACCAGTTGTTTGACAAGAAGCCCGTTGTGTGAGGGGGCAGGTGTTGTGGGTAGACAAACGTACGTGACAGGCTTCCACACAGTTTCCATCCACTATATTCACTTTCCCAGTATGCTATGTGGTGAGACTGAACTTCAAATCACATGGTTGCCAAGTGAGCTTCGGAAAATCTATGCAGAGCCAAGATTTGTAGCCCTTAAATCTTGTGTAAGGGCACAATATTTTTGTATCCAAATTTTCAGGTTTCTTTAGAAATTCTGGTATTTAATGGGGAAAGCTACATTCATTGAATATATTGAATCTGTTATAAGTGCAGGAATTCAAATAATGGTGTTTTTTGCCCTTAGGCTTGTGCATTATTTGAGTCACAAGTTCAGAGTTCCATATACTTCTGTTTCTAATTATGCTATGTATTCCCACAAATTACTTATAATTACCAACTGGCTTAACAGTCATATTTATATTCTTATGATAATTAAAACCAAACCATGATGAATAAGATTATAGTATATTCTTGGCTATGAATTAGGCGGGGATTTATTTAAAGACTGCCTTAGGTGCTTAGAAGGTAACCTAGTGACCTTACCTTGGAAATGTAGCGTTTCTTCTTATTAACAATTATTAGTATTAATTAGAAACATGTCTATAGAAATTTGTTGATAGTTTGTTTCACTGAAAAAAAATTGTTTCATTATGAAAGATACAATGAAACTGAAAGTGTGTGATGCAAATAGGTTCCTCGACTAAATACAATATCGTGATTGTCTTGATGGCCCAAGTTAAAAAGATCGTATTTTCCAGCATGTAAGTTGACGTAATACGTAGTGTAAACAAACATCATTGCTGTCTTTCCAAATCGTATTACATTTCACACAGAATGTTTGGTCCCCAGAGTCGTCTTGGTCTGCAAGTGGCTCTATCATTTATGGTTGTAAATTTTGGTAGAAAATATGGTTTTTGGTTTACTACAGAGTTCTTGGTGCTACTCTTCTATAAAAGTACCAATTCCAACCTGTTATATAGACATTTCAGTTTCAAAGAATATTTTTAGTTAACATAATTATTGATTTCTACATTGGTTTCACTTCGTTTTTTCCATCTGCATACCATCTTGCCTGAGATCTCCTTCGGTTCAATGATAGAAATTTCCTGTTTTAAAGAGATCAAAATGGAAAAGTCTTCCATTATAATTGCGTGTTATGTTCCAAACACTAAACAATTTCTGATTTAAGAACAAAGATGAGAATTTTGAGAAGAAGAAAAAGGAGGAGGAGCTTAGTCAATTCTGTTGACCTCCGTACTCGAACCATACTTTACTTTATTGAACCAAAAGGAATCGAAGCTTGAACTCAGAATACAAAGAGCCACAACAAATGCTACAAAACCATTTTTCTGATACTCTAACGATTGCATCACCTTTCTGTCTTAATTGCAACAGCTATTTTACTAAATTCTTCATTTTTAAAAGTTAATTGAAGTAAAGCTTAATATATTTCAAGAGTAATAGAATGACAGGTTTGGTGGCGGTGGAGTGGGGGGGGGATCTCCTATTCAGCTTCCTTCCCTATTTCCTCCTACGTTCTACTTGCATGACATTTGGTACTGCCGTTTCAAAGGTGGTTACTTGAATATAATGTGTGTGTTTGTGTGGCTTCAACGTTTTTATTTATTGTAGTTTTTATTTTATTTTTTGCAGAGCGAAAAGATTTGTTGCCTTGAAGGTTGTTAAAAGTGCTCAGCATTACACTGAAACTGCACTTGATGAAATCAAATTACTAAAGTGTGTAAGTATTCTGTATTTGATGGCTAAAAAGGGTTACAGTCTTTCAACTGGTGATTGGTAGGACATCATCATCGTTTAACGTCATGTTGGCATGGGGTTGGATGGTTTGACTGAGGGCTGGCAAGCCAGAAGGCTGCCCCTGGCTCCAGTCTGATCTGGCAATGTTTCTATGGTTGGATGCTCTTCTTAATGCCAACCACTCTGAGAGTGTAGTGGGTGCTTTTTATGTGCCTGGGATTGAACTCAGAATCTGAGAATTCGTAGCCTGCACTCTTATCCACTACGCTGTATGCAACAAAAAAATGACATCAGCAAAATCAAGAATACCTTAGGAATGAGAACAGAGTACCCCATTAGTGAAATAAAGGGTTGGGTTCAAAATTCCACCAGGACACTTGATGAAGGCTGGAGAGTACACCAGCCGAAACATTATGGAAACAACAAACGAGGTGAGAACACCTGCCTGTCCATTGCAAATAATGTACATAATTCCTCATCCCAAAAATATAGAATAGTATATAATCACTTCTCTTTCTCCTCTCTCTCTCTCTTTCTCCTCTCTCTCTCTCTTTCTCCTCTCTCTCTCTCTCTTTCTCCTCTCTCTCTCTCTTTCTCCTCTCTCTCTCTCAATCATCCACACACTCAAGCACCACGCGGATTCATAAACGCATATTCACACGCATATTCCTCTCTCTCTTTCTCAATCTTGAACTGTATAAATAAGTTATAAATTTTCTTCATCCATTCTATGACGCACTGGAATGTGGTTATTCCCCAAAAAAATTTTTTCTTTGTTTTTGTTTTTCTTTGTCCTGAATGAAAACTCTGAAATGAATCTGTCTAGGTTAGCTTTAATGTTAACCTTCTGCCACGAAACAGGTTGCATGTCTATATTTAAAAGCTTGTAGTTACAGCATTTGTGTGTTTTAGGAACAGGTTTACATTTAAAACACCCACACACACTGTACCATCTTGGCAATCTCTGTACTCTTTGGTATTCTTCAAATCATGTGAGTTTAAAATTGTATTTACTGAAACTCGTTTTAGGACAAAGTCTTGCCAATCACGTTTGGCTTCTTCCATTTTATTTTGTCCTAATTGAACATTAGATGTCATTTAAACTTAATTCTTCCTCTTCTCCTTCTTCCTCTTCTTCTTCTTCCTCTTCTTCTTCTTCTTCCTCTTCTTCTTCTTCTTCCTCTTCCTCTCCTTCTTCCTCTCCTTCCTCTTCTCCTTCCTCTTCTCCTTCCTCTTCTCCTTCCTCTTCTTCTTCCTCTTCCTCTTCATTTCATTTGTTTACTTTAAGTTGTTGTAATCGTTTGTCTGCTCTGATCAAAATTAATATTTATCTTTTACTTGTTTATTTCTTTATTTCCCACAAGGGGCTAAACATAGAGGGGACAGACAAAGGGATTAAGTCAATTGCATTGACCCCAGTGTGTAACTGGTACTTATTTAATCGACCCTGAAAGGATGAAAAGCAAAGTTGACCTCGGCGGAATTTGAACTCAGAACGTAACAGCAGACGAACTACTGGGACACCCCTTTGAAGGGTTTTAATCAAAGC
>NC_068991.1:74138883-74150396 GCF_001194135.2 Octopus bimaculoides
ATCGGAGAATAAATATTATAATATATATATATATATATATATATATATAATTGTTAAAGAGGATGACAAATGTTAAGGCAAAGCAAAAACATCTCAGGTCATACATTATTATTATTATTATTGAAAAAAAGATTCTAAGTCTTACAGCTGTTTCCAGAATATCCCAGAGTGTGGGATATTCTGTGAACTAATCCCCCATATATATATAACTACACTCTCGGAGTGGTTGGTGTTAGGAAGGGCATCCAGCTGTAGAAACTCTGCCTAATCAGATTGGAGCCTGGTGTAGCCATCTGGTTCACCAGTCCTCAGTCAAATCAGCCAATCCATGCTAGCATGGAAGGCAAATGTTAAACGATGATGATGAACGTAGGTTATAGTTGAATTTGTATTCTTTGTTTAAGTTTGCTTGGCTTAAGATTATTTTCTTCTTCTCTTTCAGGTCCGAGACAGTGATCAGAATGATAGCAATAGAGAGAAAGCTGTGCAATTATTAGATGATTTTAAAATAACTGGTGTGAATGGAGTACGTATCCTTTTTACCAGAGTTTACTCTGCCTGCTGAACTCCTCAAAGAATCAGTTGTTCTCCAGCTTCAAGTATTTAATCTTCCATCTTTTCTTTCATCTTATACTGGTTCCACTCATTAGACTGTGGCCATGCTGGGGCACTACCTTCAAGAATTTATTGAGTCAAATGAATCGACTACAGTACTTGTTTTATGTTTGCTACTTATTTTATTAGTCTCGTTTGCATGGCACTAAGTCACAGAGTTAGAAATATAACCAAAACCGATGGTGGACACTATGTCTGTCTGTCTGTGTAGCCAACCAAATAAACGCATGCACGCACACACATACACAATGGATTTCCACATTCTGCCTACCAAATTTGCTCACAAGTTATGGTACAGCCCAGGAGAAGATTCTTGCCCAACGCTACTGTTCAGTGGGACTGAACTTCAGAGTATATGGTTGTGAAGTGAGCTTCTTTGCCATGCAACCAAACTTGTGCCTATTATGTAAAATAAATTAACAGGTGAGTCAACGACTATTTAAAAGGTTGCAAGACACAACGAAAATCTCAGAAAAATAAATAAGTAAATGAGTGGAAACTTTACCAGTGAGTGTGTTAAATAATAAGGCACTGAAAGAGAATGACTCTCCCCAGACACAACAGAATATGCTTCAACTCACATAAAGAATCTTGCAAACCAAATCCAAAATTGAAATAAATTAACAGGAGTTTTACGTAAAATTATTACCAAATATTTTAATTTAAAAGTAAGAGCATTGGGTTTTAATGAAGAAACTAAAGGCTGCTTTGGTCAGGTTGTCTCAAGAGTCCAGTGATAACTGACCAGTTCAGTATTTCTTTTATTCGTTTGTCATTTGACTGTGGCCAGGCTGGAGCACCGCCTTTAGTCGAACAAATTGACTCCTGGACTTAGTCTTTGTAAGCCTGTTATGGTCTCTTTTTGCCGAACCACTAAGTTGCAGGGACGTAAACACACCAGCATCGGTTGCCAAGTGATGTTGGGGGGGACAAACACACACACACACACACACACACACATAATAATAATAATAATATACACATGACAGGCTTCTTTCAGTTTCCGTCTACCAAATCCACTCACAAGGCTTTGGTCGGCCTGAGGCTATAGTAGAAGACACTTACTCAAGGTACCATGCAGTGGGACTGAACCCAGAACCATGTGGTTCGGAAGCAAGCTTCTTACTACACAGCTACTCCTGCACCTATTTGTGTAAATTCAGTTATTGTTTTTCTTCTTTTTTTTGTGTGATAAAAGCAAAAGATGTTTTCCTTTTCTTAACCGTGTCTTCAGATGTATGCATGGTTTTTGAAGTTTTAGGTAACCATTTGCTTAAACTAATAATTCGATCCAACTATCGAGGGATTCCAATTGAGAATGTGAAAAATATTATAAGACAAGTGAGTAAATGTTCTTTTTGTTTTTTATCCAACATAATTTTCTAATATAGATCCTGCTGAAGAGCTTGAGTCACTTAAAAGGGGTTCTTTTTCTTTTTTTTTCCTTTCAATTTCCTAATCTTAGCCCGCGTCGCGTCCTGTCTAAACCTGCCTTCTAATAGTGTCGTGTTAGTTTCATTTCCAGCAGCCAGAGCCGACCAGCTGTTTGGTGGTACAAGCCTTCGAACCAGGAGGTGGGAGCGCCATGAACGAGACCGCTACCTGTCAATCAGCGATGTTGCTTAAGTGTCAGCCAGTCTCACCTAGTGATGCTATTTCCCAGTCGGCATGTTATGGCTTTCAAGCCATTTTTGGTCTTCTCGGTTTCAGCCATTTATAGAAGCTAGCTTTTTCGACTGCCCCCTGTATCTTCCTTATTACTTTTCTCAGCGCTGAGCTCAAAAATGCTTTTTATGTGTCATTGGCACGGGAGCCAGTCGGGTGGCACCGGCATCAGTCATGCTCGAATGGTGCTTTTTATGTGCCACCAGCACGGGTACCAGTCAAGGGCACTAGCATCATTTCTTCCTTGAAATCACCTTTTCATTATCACCTTTGGCTTGCATCAGTTAGCTTATGTTTGCACAAAAACATTTTTCAAGTTGTAGTAAAGATTATTTGCCAACATAACATGGCAGTCCTGGTTTAGGACTATTGTTGCTGTAATTTAGCCCTAGGAGACATCGTCTCCAGCTGGCTATATGACATGATCTGTGCCCTTATATTTTCGAATAAGGGTGTCTAGCACCCTCACTCAGCTCAAAACAATATTTATGTTGTATAACCAGTTTGTGTTGTATAACCAGCCGGAGACGATGTCTCCTGGGGCTAAATTACAGCAACATTCATCCTAAACCAGGACTGCCATGTTATGTTGGCAAATAATCTTTACTCCAAAGTACTGTTGCTGAATATCTCGTTGTGAGATTAAAAAAATAGTAATTTTCTAATTTCTCAAGTTACTTTTCAATTCATGCTGTAGGATTTACATTGTCATCACCATCATCATCATGTACTCCAACCCATGCCAGCATGGAAAATGGGCGTTAAATGATGATATGTATATATAACAGTCAGTTGTAGCAAAGCCTTGTCTGGCATTTATTTCAAGGGGAGATAAATCTGTCGAGACATTTTTATTTACATAAAACTGTTTTTATTCTTCTCATGGCTGATATAAGCATATACTTACTTCTTTTTCGGTTACTCTCTCTTTTTCTTAATTAGTGTTGGTGCTATGCTCTCCATGTAGTGAGAGAAGGCTTTGGATCTGGTCATTTGCAGTCATCTCCATCACTGTCAATCTATCTACCTTTGTCTTTTCAATGGAATTCCTTAGGGCTCAGTGTATCACCATCTGTGCTGACCCTTACTAACTTGATAATGAATTGCCTTAATATTATAGTAATTGTAAGGGTTTCAAATTTTGGCAGAAGGCCAGTAATTTTAAGGAGTTGAGGATAGTTGTGTGATTCTATAGTTTCCATGTTTTCAAAATAACTAAAGATTGAAGTTAAACAAAGTTTCATGTTATATATTTGAGAGAATTAAATTAATCTGATTAGTTATCGTTAGTCATATTCAAGTAACCTCTTCTATAAATGTTTTCCCCCAACACTGCATGGCAAGTGAGCTTGCTCTTTTACTCTTTTACTTGTTTCAGTCATTTGACTGTGACCATGCTGAAGCACTGCCCTTAGTCAAGTACATCGACCCCAGGACTTATTCTTTGTAAGCCCAGTACTTATTTTATCGGTCTCTTTTGCCGAACTGCTAAGTTACGGGGGACGTAAACACACCAGCATCAGTTGTCAAGCGATGTTGGGGGACAAACACAGACACACAAACATATACACACACATACATATATATATATATATATATATATATACATATATACGACAGGCTTCTTTCAGTTTCTGTTTACCAAATCTGCTCATAAGGCTTTGGTCAGCCCGAGGCTATAGTAGAAGACATTTGTTCAAAGTGCCACGCAATGGGACTGAACCCAGAACCATGTTGTTGGTAAGCAAGCTACTTACCACACAGCCACTCTTCTGCCTATTAATTTTCATAAAATAAATTTGCAGAACTATAATTTATTCAAAACTATTTATTTACCAAAAAAGACCATCTTTAATGCTTCTGGTTTACTTGTGTTTATATTCTGATTTCTTTCTTTTTTTGGTTAATAATGGCTCTTCTTTTTTTGTCTTTTATTTTTGTAGGTTCTTCAAGGACTTGATTATCTTCATAGAAAATGTGAGATCATTCATACTGATATCAAGCCAGAAAATATATTGATGTGTGTTGATGAGGCGTATGTTCGGAAATTAGCCGCTGAAGCATTGGAGTGGCAACGCCTGGGGATCAAACTTCCTGGTTCAGCAGGTAAGAGTTGAGCAGCTGTTTTGTGTTTGGTCGCAAGAGCATATGAAGTGGTGGTGGTGGTTGTGGTGAGGTGGGACTATGAAACTGATGTTTATAGAAATATAAATATATAAATGAAAAATATGGACATCAAAGAACACACACAGACAAGGGATTAAAACTTCCTGTCTCTTGGATTATCTAGCAATGGGTGACTTCATTTGTTTCAGAAAATGAGGTCTTAGACAAGTAGAAATGCTGTTGACAGTTAATATAGGGCGATGCCTGTAGCTATGGAGAATAATCTGTATTGGGGCTGTACAGAAATTGGTAAGACCTGTTAACATAGCAAAACAGATGGAAGGAATGGTAAATGCTTCTTCTAGACCATTGTTTATAACCATTCCAAACATACTGGGTGAATATGGAATGTATTTGTTTGGGGCCTCCTTCAGATGTTATGTAATGTGTTTTAATGCTTATTTGGTCTCTGCTGACAAGAGAAGACAGCAGTGTGTGTTTGTCTGTTTGGATTATATAAACGAAGCAACACCATTGCGGAGCAGTGACAGACAAACTCTAAGGCACACACGTGCACACCTGAGTATGATGGACTTCTGTACAGTTTCTGTCTACCACAAAAGATTTCTGTCAGTCACAAAGAATTGGCTGACCTGGAGCAATAATAGCAGTCACTTACCCAAAGTTGTACGTGAACTCCAAACCATCTGGTTGTGAAACGAATTTCACACAGCTATGCCTGCTTTCTCTCTCTCTCTCTCTCTCTCACCAAAACACACACACACCCCAACACTCACATCTGAACTACACTTCTTGCATCTTCCACATTATCTCACTGTTCCTCTCCTGTCTGGGTTTGAATCCAAGCTATTAAGAATTCTAACATTGGACATTTCAATAATGGAACCATTCTGCTTTCCAGAAGGAAACACCTCCTGGAAGCCATTTACCACTGTCAACAATTAGGAAATCTCATTTAGGATATGACTGCTGTCTGCTTAAAAGTTCATTCTATTATTTTGGATAACTTCCATAAAGCTGCTTATTGCATTTGCAGGATATTTGATGTAATGCATATTCACACATTCTTAAATAACGTCTCTCTCTCTCTCTCTTTCTCTCTCTCTCTCTCTCTCTCTCTCTCTCTCACACACACCCAAACTAATCTGTTAATATTGATTTTATTGGCATTTGAGTTGCTCGTTTATATATTTATTTATGATTGCTGTTATTAATTCATTCGAGTCATTTTTTTTAACGAAGGCTGTATTTTTTGCCTGGTACCAATATTTCTTTCCTTGTTTTAGATTTTAAGAATTAAGGAAATCAATATTGATCTGAATAGTAATTTGATATAAAATTTATTCCTTGCACATGCCTGGTGTCTCTTGTTAGATTTTGCTTACACTAAGTGACAACAGTTCTCCATTATTCGTAAGCAACTGGATTGAGGATCTTGATATTAACGAACAAAATTAAGCAACAGAAATCATTTGCAATTAGTATTGATCTCTGTTTGAGCCAAGGGTTAGGTTTGAGAGAAATTCTAACATTATGCAATCTTATTGATGATAGGTGATGGCATCAGATGCAAATTATTTAAAATTATTGATTATTGATTACATTAATAAATATTCATTGCTTTTTAATTTTCTCTCTCTAGAAAAAAAAAAGAGGAGTTGTTTTTGTGTATTCCACCATTGATTTGTGAAGTCTTTTAGATGAATTAACTCTTTAGCATTTAAACTGGTTGTATCTGGATCAAAATATTCTACCTGTTTTATGTTCAAGCCAGCCAGATCTGGCTTCTCACACCCATCCTACAATGGGGTTCTAAAAACAAACAATCACATTGTTGAAATGTTGAAGATTCAGGAGTGGGTGTGTGGTAAGTAGCTTGCTTACCAACCACATGGTTCCAGGTTCAGTCCTATTGCATGGCACCTTGGGCAATTGTCTTTTACTATAACCTTGGGCTGACCAAAGCCTTGAGAGTGAATTTGGTAGGCAGAAACTGAAAGAAGCCCGTCGTGTATATATATATATATATAATCAAATGAAAATTGTAGTTGTGACCCTTGTACCTGTAGCACGTAAAAAGCACCATCCAAACATGGCCAATGCTAGCTTCCTCTGGCCCCTGCGCTGGTGGCATGTAAAAAGCACCCACTACACTCTCAAGGTGGTTGGCATTAGGAAGGGCATCCAGCTGTAGAAACACTGCCAGATCAAATTGGGGCCTGGTGCAGCCTCCTGACTTCCCAGACCCCAGTTGAACCATCAAACCCATGCCAGCATGGAAAACAGACGTTAAACGATGATGATGTGTCTGTGTTTGTCTCCCCACCATCACTTGACAATCAATGTTGGTGTGTTCACATCCCTGTAACTTAGCAGTTTGGCAAAAGAGACCGATAGAATACATACTAGGCTTACAAAGAATAAGTCCTGGGGTGGATTTGTTCGACTAAAGGCGGTGCTCCAGCATGGCCACAGTCAAATGACTGAAACAAATAAAAGAATAGGAGACAATGCATAATCAGTTCATAACATTCTGACAGGTCAGTGGTTCAAACCTGGGTCCCAGCTCAAAACCTGGACTCTGGTTGTTGCATTACCATTGTCATCCCATATAAACATAGACAGACATCATCTTTGGTCTTCTGTTGAACAACTTGTGTGTATGATGTACAGAGCTTGTAACTCGGATACATCATACTTGCTTCATGTCGAGGGCCCACACTGCTCACAGATATAGGAGTATGTCTGGCTGTGTTGTATTTTCTCCAGTCTCCGATTCCTCTCGAACCAAAGAAACTTAGGCTTCTATTGGTAATTTTCTGAGTTTGATTTCAAGCAGTGACCCGAATAATAATAATATTGAAAAATACCTTAGGAACGGGAACCCAGCTTCGAAATTTCCCCCAGACCCCTGATGAAGGCTGGAGGGTATATCAGCCGAAACGATGTGTTAACAACAAACAAGATGAGGACAAATATCCGTCAAATGTAAATGATGTAAATAATATTCTTTTGGGGTTATGTTTGATAAAAGCTGAATCTATATTATTAAGGCATCGTTTGACTCCCAGATGCACATTTTGTCACTCACCTTTTCCTTTGTTTGAATTTATGGGATTCTTCTTTTCCTTCCTGAAATCTTTGGAAGTGCTGAGCTGACAGCTGGTTGGTTTGCTGAGAAGTGAATGAGAACAGACTTTGCTGTTTGAAGCTCACTGCTTATTCGTGTGAAGAACAGAATGTAAACATTGTGTCCATGAGTCTGCCTACACACACACACACACACACACACACACACACACACACAATGTGTGCTGTCCAGTTTCTGTCGGCCAGATTCACTTAAAAGGCATTGGTTAGGCTAAGACTCATGAAGAAGATACATTCCCAGGAGGCTGTGGGAATGAACCAGAAACCATTTGGTTGTGAAGGAAGCTTCTTAACCATCCATCCACAAATTAAATCAGTTAACGTAAAAAAGACCATGCCTGGTGGGGCTGGAGTTGAAGACACTTTCCCAAGATGCCATGCTGTAGAACTGAACCAGAACCCATGTGGTTGGGATTCAAACTTGTTAACTACACAGCCATGCCTACACCTTAGTTCCAATCATGTATTTTCAACTCTTACCAAGAATTGTATTTCCAATACACTTCATTTCTTTAAAAATTTCCCCCCTTTTTTTTTTCTTTTTCATAATTTCAGTAAGTACTGCTCCCAAGGAGAGGATTGATGCTGTAAAAATGACCAAAAATAAGAAGAAAAAATTAAAAAAGAAACTGAAACGCCAACAGGAACTGATGAACCTCCAACTGCAACAAATGGAAGAGACCTGTGCAGAATCAGAAATCGGTGCTACCAATGAAGTGAGTTTGGCATCTCTCGTTAAATTCTCAAATGTGTGACATTCTTTGTTGTTGGTGTTCATAACTCTCTCTTTCTCTCTCTCTCTCTCTCTCTCAATATTTTTACATTTTTATCTTGATATAAAACATCATCTCTGACTGCCATAACTGTCCATAATGTTGCATCCTCTGAACACAAATTAGAGATCAGTTAAATAATTAAAATAATGAGAATAATGAAATTATTGTGTTTTGTGCTCTCAGGTGCCCTACAACTCATCATCAAAGGTGCACATACAGTAGATAGAATTATGTACAAAAGTCAGGAAAGGGAACAGTGCAGGAGTCCTGATGTGCATGCGAATGGAGGGTGGATATCTGGTGTTGTATTGACGAATTTCAGGAAGTGTTAGCTCACATGTGCACACTGTTTCTCACTCGAGTCCTCCACTGATTTTACGATGTCCTAAATTCCAGACACATGCTGGTTTAATCTGCATTACTGTAGGTTTTACAGGAGTTTGTGGGGTTGAAATGGTGCAGGGAGTGTGTCTGTAAAAAGCCGTTTGATGAAAGGGGGCACTGAGTACTAAAAGATGTGGACCTTTTATTAATTGTTACTTAAAATCTTGTTTGAGATATTATGAAGCTTGGTTAATTTTGTAGCCAGTAATTCAATTCTACATGCTGTGTATCGGATTTCCTGGGACAGGAAATGAGTTTTTACTCGCTGGTAAGTCCAAATCATCATCATCATCATCATCGGTTAACGTCCGCTTTCCATGCTAGCATGGGTTGGACGATTTGACTGAGGACTGGTGAAACCGGATGGCAACACCAGGCTCCAATCTAAATTTGGCAGAGTTTCTACAGCTGGATGCCCTTCCTAACGCCAACCACTCAGAGATAACCCCTTTAACATTCGGATTACTCTGTCAAATGTTACATTTATTATTAATGTGGTGCTGGTGCCACATGAAAAGCACTCGGTCTACTCTATAAGGTGGTTGGTGTTCGTAGGAAGAGCATCCAGCTGTAAAAACCATGCCAGGACAGACATTGAAGCATGGTGCTGTCTTCTGCCAAGCCAGCCCCTGTCAAACTCTCCAACCCATGCCAGCATGGAAGGCAGATGTTAAATAATAATGATGATGATAAGGATGATGATATGCATTGTTTTGAATTAATCATGCATCATCTCATAGCTTCAAGATTTCTATGATGTGATTTGTTTTTAGAATGGCATTGTTAGGTAGGTGAGAGGCCAGATATGGCCAGTTTGAATATAAAGCAGAATATGGCTGGTTTAAATGCTGAAGGCGTAGATTAGACTCTGTATTAGGAATGATGTTGCTGAATTATTAAGTTGTGGTTGTGTTTGAATTTATAGAAACTGTTTGTTTTATTTTTAGCCAAGAGAAACGAGCAACTCCTTAGACAAGAGACCAAACATGGTTCCTTTGTCCCAGAATAGCATTGATGCCGGAGATGATGATGATGATGAAGATGATGACGATATATCATCTGCTACCGTGACATCACCAGAAGAACAGCAGAAGTCTTTGCCGTCTCCACAGCCCAATTCACAAGACAATATTAATTCACCAACATCTCCAACAACTTCGAAAACATCTGACAAAACAAGTAATCTTCGTCTGCTTTGTTTTCATCCCTTCGTTTGTGGACCTGGATCCCTTACCCCTCTTCTTTTCTTTATCATAATATTACTCTTACAATACATTACTTTTATTTCAATTAAATTTTGAAAATAATGAAGCATTTGGTAAAATAACTGTCAATTACCTAAGCCTAATTAACTTGAAATTTTGATGGAAGGTTTTTTACTTTAGATTGTTTTAAAGCAGAAAGTTTGTGTCACAGAATTGGGTCAGTCTCAGGTGGGTTGGCACCAAAACAATTGATGACAAGGACAGTTTAGTCTTGGCAGAATTCAATTGCCTCTCTAGTGAAATGTATGGCACATACTAACATCTTATTCCATTTGTGGTTGCTTCATTCTTCATCTTGTCAGGAATACTTCAAGTTTAATCTGTATCTTCATTTTCTCCAATCAATAGAATTTAAAACAAATTCTCTTCTTCCCTTCACCTTATCTTTCTTTCAAATTTTTTTATTTCCAAATTTTACTGTCCTTCAATTTTTTATTCATTTTTGTTTTGTTGCTGTCGATGTTGTTATTTGAACGATCTTTTAGTCTTTGAAGTTCATTTTTAATTTATGAAATTTATTTTTGTTATTTTAACATAACTATTTGTTGTTAGAGGTCCAGGATTATATAATCTTTGTTCCGTCAGCTTCTGCTGCTGCTGTTGGTGGTGGTCGTGGTGGTAATTGTGATAAACTAGTCTTTTTCAGTTCCTTTTATCGTACTGCCACAAAACACTATCTTTACTTCTTGTCACCCACATTCCAAAAACAAAGCCATTTTGTGTGTGTTTCCCAAATTTTAATGTTTAATCTTCTTCCTTGGTCTGTTCTCTGTTGGCACAAGTTGGACATATGCACACATCTCAATACGTAGACACACAAACATGTACACATCTGGGAAGTGTTTCTTTATTTACCCTGTATATTGATTGTTAACAGCTGTTTTAAATTAAACAAAGAAATTTCTTGCTTATCTTTATGACAAAAGTTTTGAGTTTAGCTTGGTTTTATTTTAAAAATTAAGGTGTTAGAGAGTTTCTTTCTCCTTGAAATTGTTTAATGGTTAATTATAATTTCTCTCGGTGAGGTCTCGTATCAGCATTATTCTACAATATTTGATTCTTTTTGAAAACCGTATCTTAGCTATTTCCTATTTTTTATATGCATTTTTATTTCAATTTTATTGATACTGTTTTTTTTTAATTTGATACTAAATTGTTTTTTTTTCTTTTACGTATTTATTTTACCCCGGCGTTTCTAGTTTCTGTTCATTGTCACTTCTCTCTCTCCTCCTCCCCCAATTTTAACACTTACTGATTTCTTTTGTTTTGTTTATTTTCTGTCTGTTACCAAACATTTTCATGTTGTGAAGTTATTTTACTGCATTACTAAAAAAAGAAAAAAAGAATGGCCCCTCTCAAGAAAGAAAGAAAAATAATAAAAATGACAGACAAAATGATTTCTCTTAGATGGCAGTGGTAGTGGTGGTGAAGTCTGTAATTTCTCAAGAACTCATCAAAAATGTTCCAAATATTTTCCCATAAATTCAATCAGTCTTTCATTCTATTCTTTTGTTTCATTTTTTTTTTTTTT
>NC_068991.1:74151397-74158175 GCF_001194135.2 Octopus bimaculoides
TTTTTTTTTTTTAACCTTTTTGATGTGCCTTTTCTTGTACCATTTGTCTACTTCCATGAAACCCTGTTCTGTGGAGTGGTGTTCTGATTTCAGTCCCATGCATACAAATCTATCTACTATATATATATATATATATATATATATATATATATATTCTGTATACATGTGTATGAGTTATGTTAGCAGTCAATACAGTTTTGTCGTTTCAAGCATTTGTTCTCAGTCTTAGCTTCCTTGTCTCTAGTTTCCATTCTGCTCTTGTTTCTGACTTATGTCTGTGTCACTGGTGACTGCTCTCAACTGATATTCTTCTTTGTATCAGAATGTGCATACAATAACAGTATAAACTTATATATGTATATATACACACGTGTGTGTGTGTGTGTGTGCACTCAGACACACACACATTGTAATGGTGCACTTTGGTTAACGTAACAGATAACTAAATCAATGGCGTGCTGCTTAAATTCTTCATGTGTGTTTTTAAAGTTTAATTTCGTTTTAGTAACATAGAATTAGGAACTGTGTGTCTTTGTGTCCTTCTTTTCCTTTTCTCTTGTTAGAAATATTTTGGTTGCAGTAGGATCGCTTAAATGACCTGCATACTTTCGCAGGATAAAATCATTGGGCGAAAGGATCAGTGTAGTTAAAAAGGAAGCAAAAAAAACGTATAACGAAATTCTTTGTGTTTGTGTCTTGTTGATAGAAGCCATGGTTTAACCTGTAGGTGGGCTTCTTTTAATGTTGTCCCTTCAATTAAGTTATTCTGTCGACCTGTTATTTGTTTGTAGTCGACTTCTTTGTCTGCATGGAATTTCATTTTATGTGAAGTGATTTTGAGGTAGAGTTGTGGCTGTGTGGTGAAGAATTTTGCTTCCCAACCATATGGTTCCTGGTTCAGTCTCACTGCATGACATCTTGGGAAAGTGTTTGGCCAACCAAAGCCTTGAAGCCTTCTGAGTAGATTTGGTAGATAGAAACTGAAAGAAGCCTTATTGTTTGTTTGTATATATGTTTAGTTATAATAAAAACAATTTTTTGTTAATCTGATGGATTACCCCACACTTTTGTAGAGGACAAATTTCTTATCCTTCAACAAAATAATATATTGATAGTGAATTCAAAGTTTTGGTCAGCTAAGCCACTTACACAAATAAAGAGATATATATATGTGTGTGTATGTATATATGCATATATATATGTGTGTGTGTGTGTGTGTGTGCGTGTCTATCTATCTATCAATCAATATATATATGTATATATATATATATATATATAAATATATAAATATGTATGTCTTTATTTGTGTGAGTAAATTTGTATCCCACCTGTCTTTGTGTGTGTGTTTGCTGGTTGTAAAGAAAGGTTTAGCTGTTCAGATGGTGTCTTTTGCTTGCAGTCTGCTGTGAAAGGTGAAAGCATGTCCTGTCTTTTTGGCATGTGGCACGATTTCTGTAAACAAAAGGCTCGTTGATAAGGTGTCGTTTATTCTCAATTTTCTGTATAACTATGTCTGGATTGTGTTGTTCAGTAGACTGAGAGATTCTGACTTTGTTTCGAAACAGGTGGGAGTTTTCGTCAGGAATGGGGTCCTGCTGTAGAAAACTTTGCCTTAGCGTATATACCCTCATCTGATCCCGTACAAGTATGTAAAAATAGGAATTAAAATTATGAAAAATTTTAAGCATTTTTTTGAGTAATTCAACTCTTTTGGAAACATAATCACTGATATTTTCTGATAAACACAACAACACAAATGAAATTGGCTTTCCCCTTTTTTTTTTTTGTTTCTTTCCATCAGATGAAAATGTATCGCGGAGAAAAGATCCTGTGCACGAAGTGTGTGAAGACCTTAAAGTAAAAATTGCCGACTTAGGAAATGCATGTTGGGTTGTAAGTATTTCAACCGTTTTGCTTTGGGTAACTCTTGTTTGAAGTACAGTCCTTTTTCTTTTTCTTTTTTCTAATTAACTTTCCAACAATAATGAAGAATTTTGGAAAATAACTCTTGACAGTATTAAGATGTTAAGAAAAAGAATAAGGCAGTACTGGCAACGGCCACACTCAAAATGGTGTATTTTACGTGCCACCTGCACAGGAGCCAGTCCAGCGGCACTGGCAATGGTCTCGCTCGAATGACTTTTCAAGTGCCAGGAAGGCAACGCTGGTAATGATCACGCTCGAACAGTGGTGCCATCACGATTTCGCAAGCAGAGTTTAGTGTCCTGAATTCTGATAGTTTAAACCCAGCAGCATTCAGCTTATTCTGTTAAATGTAAGGCTTATTCATTCCCCTTGTTTTGAATATTAATCAAGCATTATCTTGTGGCTTTGAGATTTGGATAATGGGATTATTCAGTTTTTGAAAGACCATTGTAAAGTAGGTGTGAAATGCTACACCTGATTGGTTTTGAACATAAAAGGGAGACAGAATATTAGGGGCTGGATATGGCTGGTTTAACCTCTTAGCATTCAGATTTCTCTGTCAAAAGTAATGCTTAATTCATTAACATTGTTTTAAATTAACCATTCATTATCTTGTAGCTTCAAAATTTCAATGATGTAATTGTTTATTTCTAGAATGTTGTTGTAAGATAGGTGTGAGAGGTTGGATCTGGGCAGTTTCAACATAAAAAAGGTAAAATATTTGGGGCCGGATATGATGTGGGGCACAAATGAATCTGAGTTGAAATTGATTTCTGATGTTTCCCCTTTTCTTTTAGTCTCACCATTTTACAGAAGATATCCAAACGAGACAGTATCGTTGCTTAGAAGTTCTCCTTGGTGCTGGCTATGGACCTCCGGCTGATATATGGAGTACAGCATGTATGGTAAGTAGCATTAACAGGTAGCACCTTATAAAACAGACTTTGGAATATCTTAGGGATCTGTGGATGGACCTTTTCATGCATTCCTTTGGAATATTTTAAGGGTCAGTTGATAGACCTTTTCACACATCTCTTGGTATATTTTAAGGATTTATCGATGGATCGTTTCTACATTCCTTGGTT
Organism: Octopus bimaculoides; assembly: GCF_001194135.2. Lineage (NCBI taxonomy): Eukaryota > Metazoa > Mollusca > Cephalopoda > Octopoda > Octopodidae > Octopus > Octopus bimaculoides. Next base: position 74,154,409 of record NC_068991.1, read on the forward strand.
TATTTGCAGATTGGTAGACCTTTTTGCACATCCACTGGAATATTTTAACAATCTGTTGATGGGCCATATAGCATAAGTTACTGTCTTTTTTTTCCTAATTGCAAAATGAATTTCTGAACCACAGCCACGAGAAATTTGCTCAGACATTCAAGTAAAGACTTCTCATAAGTGGAGGGAAAGTAAGAAACTGCCTCCTGTCTTAAGAGTTTATAGTTATCGACAACTTCATTTTATTTCACACAAGCTTCAGTTTTACTTTCTTTGGAAGCAAGTTCATTTTTTTCACTTCCAGTGCAGCCTTCTGGCTTGCCAGTCCTCAGTCAAACCGTCCAACCCATGCCAGCATGGAAAGTGAACGTTAAACGACAAAGACGATGATGATAAGCAGTGCAGCAAACAAAATTAAATCACCATCATTTAACGTCCGTCTTCCATGCTGGCATGGATTGGATGGTTTTACTGAGGACTGGCAAGCTAGGAGGCTGCACCAGGTTCCAATCTGATCTAGCATGGTTTCTAAAGCTGGATGCCCTTCCTAACATCAACCATTCCAAGAGTGTAGTGTGTGCTTTTTATGTGCCACCGGCACGGAGGCCAGTCAGGCGGAACTGGCATTGATCACGCTCAAATGGTGCTTTTTACGTGCTGGTAGCATGGGAACCAGTCAGGCAGTGCTGGCAACAATCATCTGGCTTAAAGATTCTTCCCCAATTCCCATCTTTGCATAAGCCCTGCTAATATGGGGCCAAAAAAAGGAAGAGAAAACGATGTTCTGAACTGACAATGTACATAAATTTTCAGGTTCTTTCTTGTTGATGTCTTTGTTCCTTTTTTTTTTTTTTTTTTTTTTTTTGTCTTTCTCTTTTTAAAGGCGTTTGAAATGGCAAGTGGCGACTATTTGTTTGAGCCACACTCAGGAGAGGAATACTCAAGGGATGAGGACCACTTGGCTCACATAATTGAGTTACTCGGTACCATTCCAAAACATATTGCGCTGTCGGGCAAATATTCTAGAGATTTTTTCAACAGAAAAGGTTCGTTATTCCCTTTTATTTTTGCTTTGTTTTACCTTTGTATTTTAAATTTTTGATTTAAAAGATATGGCACTGCAGTGGTGGAAAAAATGCCTTGCGGTATTTTAGTTCTTTACATTCTTGGTTCAAATCCAGTTGAGGTCATCTCAGCCTTTCATTTCACTGGTTAGGAGAGGGATGACAAAATAAGGTACCTTTTAAGAACTGGGGTTGATTTGACTAATTCTGCCCATTATTACTGGTTTTGTGTGTAAATGAGAAACAATTATTAATCAATGGGGACCTAACAGATTTCAATTAATGAGCCATTTTGCTTTTATTTAATTCTGAGTTTTTCTGATGTTGTTATTTGCAGGTGAATTGCGACACATAACGAAACTTAAACCCTGGGGTTTGAATGAAGTGCTTCGTGAAAAATATGAATGGAACGAGAAAGATGCCCGAGAATTTTCCGACTTTTTGCTCCCAATGTTAGTTTTTGATCCTGCAAAGCGAGCCACGGCTCTTGAGAGTCTCAACCATCCCTGGCTAAGACAAGACACAAGTAAATCAACAGACTCATAACAATGGGGTGGTTGGTGGACTGCAATTTTCATACCACCACCTTTTCCCCCCTCCCAAACAATTAAATTTAAACAAAAAAAAAAAATCCTGCAAAATAAATTACAGAACGTCTCAACTGTGTTAACCATCCTTCCACCATCACCAGCATGACCAACTAACCTTTTTTTTTTTTTAATTTATTTTCCATGTATATAAGGTTGTTCTTTTCTCTTCTCTTTCCGTTATGTTCCTCTACCTGCTGCATTTTTTTCTCTCTCTAATGCCCCATAGCAGTTAGTGTTGGTAATGTCTTGCTGCTGATGCAGCTTAGATACAGAGAAAACTGAAGCTCTGGCTTGCTTCTACTCGCCATTCAATATTAAATAAAGTGGTCTTAAAGAACAGATCTGTTTTCTTTGGTCTTGTGCTGCTGCCAGACAAGTTTTCCCTGAGAAAGAAGTTGTTAGGGAGGGGGGAAGATACCTTAAAAAAATAATAGATGATATAATGTGGAAAAGAAAAGGCGTATTTCCTTCATTGAAGCCTCTCTTATTGACCATCTTGTGTCTGTCTCTCTCTCCTACACAGACAAAGTCTATGCAATGATGTAGATAATACCGTTTTCACTGTTGCACATTTCTAAAAAGGCTTCTAAGATTAGTGTCTCTTCCTCACTGCTGTCATCTTAGTTCTGAGTGCCATTGTTTAAATATCTCTACCTTACCGTTTATGAAGATTATGACCATCATCATTATTATCACCATCATTATATTATTATAATTATGATTATTCCAGTATTTTTTTGGGGGGGGGGAGGTTGGGGAATGGCCTCAAATCCACATGAAGTCTTGTTGGCTCCAGTACTTAAATAAAAAAAAAAGCATCTTTTGTAGTAGTCTTTTGGGATGGGAGATAATGTCTCACTAGTTTCTTTATTTTGCAGGAATCAGTTTTCGAAATAAAAAGTATTTTTCATATTTCTGAAGATCGGTCTTTTTGAAGTGTTGCAGTTTATTTGAGAAAGAGAAAAGGTGGGGTGAGGGGGAAGCCTTCCTCCCCGGCCAGGAAGAAAAACAAACAAACACGTGTAATTTTTGGAGATATTTAAATTTAATAACATAATTGTACAGTAAATAAAAAGAAGTGGAATGGGGAAGCTTAGCGATAAGGATAAATATATCGTAAAGAAGATGGGTGATAAAAATTTAGCTTTGTTGTTGAGACTCAACTTGAGAAGCATTACAACAGAACAGAAAGAGCATTGATCTAGACAAAGATAGGAAGTTTTTATACAATTGAATAAAAATGTGCATTTATTGAAAATGATTTAATAGTATATATAGGACAGTGTTTAGAAAAACTTAACAGATGCGCTAATTTTTTTTTGTTTGTAGTTATTGATGAGCATTTCTTTAAAGTTTTTTGGGTTTTTTAATATATATATGTGTGTGTGTGTATATATATATATGTTGCAGGGAAAGGCACCCAATTGCCAAGAACAAAAGGTCTGGAATTTTGGATCTTTGTTAGGTTGATGGAGTAGGGAGACAAAAAACAAATTGTAATAATAATAATTGCAACATGAAGGGGTTTTTTTTTTGCTTTTGTTTTTTATTCTTCTTGGATTGAATTACTAGTATTCAGCTCGATATCCAGTGCCATGAGGCAAGCAAATATCGTTAGGATCATTTTGGGTTTCACTTCCACAATGTCCTCAGGTAAGGCATAAACACGGGCTCCTATTTTGCGGGACATTGAGATGGCATATTTAGCGTTGTCGTGACGATCCTGCAAAAAGAAATAAAAGAGGATGTTTAGTGACAATCAATTAAGGGAAATAAACTTAAGAATTGTTTCTCTATTCTATATTTAAACCCTTTTGTTACCATATTTCTTTTGAGATGCTTTGTTATATTTAAAATAATTGAAAGAAACACAAAGAATTTAGTTAAATAACTTAGTTATCATTAAACTGGTGTTAGGAACATAAATTGTGACTAGGGTTTGGTGGAAGATTTTAATTTAATTCAGAACTTATGAAGAGATTTTCTAACAGACACAGCATCAGGTCTCCTTTCAAAAGTGTATGAAAATATATGTAAAGATGGCTGTGTGGTAGGTAGCTTGCTTACCAACCACATAGTTCCGGGTTCAGTCCCACTGCGTGGCACCTTGGGCAAGTGTCTTCTA
>NC_068991.1:74158727-74164665 GCF_001194135.2 Octopus bimaculoides
TGCCCAGTGAATAATATCTTTTTCTCCAATATCTCTGTTTCCCATATTAGAAGAACTTGTTAATTTGCGGAGGATGGAAAGCGTGTAGGCTCTCATCAATTGCCACACAACAGCTGTAAAGGGAAAGAAATTTGTAATTAGGGGTCACTCAGAAAGGTTGATATGTTACTCTTACTTGTTTCAGTCATTTGACTGTGGCCATGTTGGAGCACCGCCTTTAGTCGAGCAAATCGACCCCAGGACTATTCTTTGTAAGCCGAGTACTTATTCTATTGGTCTCTTTTGCCGAACCGCTAAGTTACGGGGACGTAAACACACCAGCATCGGTTGTCAAGCGATGTTGGGGGGACAAACACAGACACACCAGCACATACATATATACGACGGGCTTCTTTCAGGTGCCATGCAGTGGGACTGAACCCGGAAACGTGGTTGGTAAGCAAGCTACTTACCACACAGCCCCTCCTGCGCCTGTTGGTTACAAATTTGTGGGGAGGGACTAAATCAATCATATTGACCCTGAATGGTTGAAAGACCAAGTCAACCTTGGCGGAATTTGAACACGGAACATAAAGACAGACAAAATGTTGCTTCGCATTTTGCCCAGAATGCTAGCAATTATGCCAGCTCGATGCCTTTATAAAAAATTTAATATAATATATTCTTTTCTACTCTTGGTACAAGGCCTGAAAACTATATATTTTGAACGGGAATTTGGCAGCGCCACCTCTAGCTGAACAAGCATTCTATGCTGATGAAGGGAAATAATCCGGAAATCGTGATACACAGATATTGTTTTGAGCTGAGTGGGGGTGCTAGATTCCCTTGTTCGAAAATATAAGGAAAGGCACAAGGCCCAAAATTTTGAGGAAGGGGTAGTTGATTATATCAACCCCAGTACATGACTGGTACTCATTTCATCAAGGACGTAAAGCAAAGTAAACCTTGGCGAAATTTGAACTCAGTACATAAAGACAGACGAAATACCACAAAGCTCTTTGCTTGGTGGGCTAACAGTTCTGCCACTTTGCCCACTGCATTACCAATGATAATAATAATGGTTTCAAATTTTGCTACAACGACAGCAGTTTTTGGCGGGGAGAGGATGAGTCGATTACATCAAACCCCAATATTCAGCTGGTACTTATTTTATTGACCCCAAAAGGATGAAAAGTAAAGTCGACCTTGGTGGAATTTGAACTCAGAACATAATGGCACTAAGCATTTTGCCCGGCATGCTAACAATTCTGCCAGCTTGCAGAATGATAATAATAGAGGTTTATATTCGACTCTTTGATACTTACCAAGTGTCAGTATTTTGTTTTGGCCAATATCAGAACCACAGATTCCAACTGTTGAGAATTTCATTTCTTTTCCAAGACCAACAGCATAATTACAGTTTGCTGCAAAAAGACAATAAGAAACAGGTAAAAATGTCATCATTCAACAACTGACAATGGTGTAATTATTGAACCATGGAATTTTTTGCTTCTTAAATACACCAACATTAAACAGAACAGTATGCAATGCTTTAGATGAGGTTAAACTGCACATTGCTTTTGGGAAACCTCTTAACAGGTCTTTGGAAACAAGAGTCGGAAACTACAATTCAAGCTAGTGTTAGGAACATAAATTGTGACTAAGGTTTGGTGGAAGATTTTTAATTCAAAACTAGGACCAGTATTAGGGTATTTATCAAGAAATGGACTTTATACTATAATACTTAAAGATGGTTGAACAGGATTCAAAGAATCAAGACCATGTCTCCCAGCAATGCCTCATTTTTGGAATGATTTCTACAGCTGAATGCCCTTCCTAACACCAATCACTTTATAACCATCACTACAGAGTTAGCCTTGGCATCAGCCAGAGAGTAAAGAGTCCCCTCGGTCCTGTGTTTTCATGGAAATACTTACAGATCTTCTCAAAATTTCCTTTCATTTTGTTGAAGGTTTTGATCACGTTACTCCAGTCTACTATTCCACTGCTGACAATGTCAAAGAGTTGCAGCAGGACCAGGCCATCAGTCAAATCACTGTAGAGATTGTAAACAAATGGGTTGACACCAACACTGTTCATCCAGTTACGATAGGCTGGAAGAGAAAAAGAAGAGGAAAACAAATGTTGAATACAAGACATTGGTACAGGAGATAAAAACATGGAAAAACAAGTTATCGAGAAAGAACCTCGACTTTAGCATTCAGATTTCTCTGTTTAAACGTGAAGCTTATTTATATACACAATCGTTTCGAATTAGATACATCTAAACGGATTTGTCATTTACTTTCTAAACAGCTTCATGTATTCCAACAGTTATCTCCCTTACTTCCAAACTGAAACAGCAGTGCGTGTGTGTGTATATATCTCCTTTACTCTTTTGACTGTGGCCATGCTGGAGCACCGCCTTTAGTCGAGCAAATCGACCCTAGGACTTATTCTTTAGAAGCCTAGTACTTATTCTATCGGTCTCTATTGCCGAACCGCTAAGTTACGGGGACATAAACACACCAGCATCGGTTGTCAAGCGATGTTAGGGGGACAAACACATACATATATACGACCGGCTTCTTTCAGTTTCCGTCTGCCAAATCCACTCACAAGGCTTTGGTCGGCCTGAGGCTATAGTAGAAGACAGTTGCCCAAGATGCCACGCAGTGGGACTGAACCTGGGACCATGTGGTTGGTAAGCAAGCTACTTACCACACAGCCACTCCTACGCCTATGTTATATATACATATACCGGAGTAAGCACATAAATGTGAAATAAGGTGGAAAAAAAGAGTACTCAAATACTAGAGGTAGAGTAATACGCTTTATTTAAAAGCAGCAGAAATATAACAAAACTGTCCAATGAACGGGAACGCGAAACTCTGAATAACAGCTTTTGTTATATTTCTGCTGCTTTTAATAAAGTATATATATACATACATGCGTATAAGAAGGGATGACGACTAGGTGGACATCCAATATGCTAGAAAGAGGTCATCAACGACCCAACCACAAAAGAAAAATCATGTTCTCCAGAAAAATTTTTTTTATATGCTGTTATATTTAGACATTACCATACAAAAATTTTATCCTCCATGATTATAGAGTGCTGAGAAGCATTCCTCTGGATGTATTTAATCCCCGTTTTCCTTCATTACATATATATATACATGTGTATATATATAGTTCAAATTTACAGAAAACAAAAGACAGGTGAGGGAACAACAAACAGGTGGATTCTTTTGATGCTCAGAAAGAATGGAAAAGTCTTTGATGTTTTGAGCCAACACTCTTTGACAGAAAGAATTGAGAGGAAAAAAAATGGGGTTAGAATTAAAAACTAAAAAAAAATAATAATGTTCATGTGTCCCTTGACTGGCCCCCGTGCTGGTGGCACGTAAAAAGCACTATCTGAACGTCTTCGATACCAGGCTCGCCTGACTGGCTCCTGTGCTGGTGGCACGTAAAAAGCACTCACTACACTCTCAGAGTGGTTGGCATTAGGAAGGGCATCCAGCTGTAGTAACATTGCCAGATCAGATTGGAGCCTGGTGCAGCCACTGGCTCTCCAGACCTCAGTCAAATTGTCCAACTCATGCCAGCATGGAAAACGGATGTTAAACGATGATGATATATATATATGGGTATAATGGGATGCTGAAAAGTTCCTGGCTTTAAGGGTATCATGAAAGGCCTAGTTGGAGGTCCAACTTCCTGAGTTCTTTTATAGGGCTTAGAGAAACTGAAGAACTGCTGCAATAAGTGTGAGAATCTGAGAAGGGAATATCATCATCATCATCATTTAATGTCCGCTTTCCATGCTAGCATGGGTTGGACGATTTGACTGAGGACTGGTGAAACCAGATGGCTACACCAGGCTCCAATCTGATCTGGCAGAGTTTCTACAGCTGGATGCCCTTCCTAACGCCAACCACCCCGAGAGTGTAGTGGGTGCTTTTACGTGCCACTGGGATGAAGGCCAGTCAGGCGGTACTGGCAATGGCCATGCTCAAAATGGTGTATTTTATGTGCCACCTGCAGTCCAGCGGCACTGGCAACGATCTCGCTCGAACGACTTTTCACGTGCCAGGAATGCGATGCTGGTAACTATCACGCTCGAACGGTGCTCTTAGCACTCCACTGGTACAGGTGCCAACAAAAAAATATAGCAAAACTGGAGTGGGGGGAGAATAAACATCGCCAGTGAAAATCAATGAAATGGTGAAATGGTTATAAACCTACTTTTCTCTTCACGTGTTTCATCAAAGATTTCCAAATCCACATCGGTTGGTGCTTTATCCAGAGCTGGGTAGGTGTTGAAGAGATTAGCCACAAACGCCAAGTTGAGTTTGTAATTGTGGTTCACAACATCATTGGGGGTAATGAAACTGCGGCAACCAATCTTATCAGCTTCTTGTAACATATATTCGGCTCTTTTGTTTAGATCGTTCTCCTAAAGACCAAAAAAAAAAAAAAAAAACAGCATAATTTTGGTGATAAAATCCAGTGAAAATCTAATGATATCGATTGAAGATTAAACTCTTTTGTTACTAAATATCTGTTGCTTCAAATCATTCCAGTAAAATTATTTTATCAATGTTAAATTGATATTTGGAAAGTTTTGCTTGCACCACATGGTGTCCTCCCCAGCAGACAGCTAATACAAAGGAGATAATTATTTCTTAATCACAATGTCGTAGTCCACCTGAGCAATATACACGGAAAATGATGCATGGACAATATACATTAAATGTTTTTTTTGTTGCTTACTCATTATGAAGGGCTTAAAATTTCTAATCAATGGTAATCATATGTGGCCCTACTTCACTTTTTACAGAAATCTTCAGCATGACATAACCCAAGCCATAACAAATAAATATTCATCACTTCTATATTTAAGAGATGAGGAATTTATATACATTATTTACATTTCACAGGCATATGGCGTAGTGGTTAAGAGTGCGGGCTCCTAACCCCAAGATTCCTAGTTCAATTCCAGGCAGTGACCTGAATAATAGCATTGATAAATACCTGAGGAATGAGAACCCAGGTTTGAAATTTCCCCAATACACCTGAAGAAGGCTGGAGAGTATATCAGCTGAAACATTGTGTTAACAACAAACAAGATGAGGACAAATAACAGTGAAATGTAAATAATGTAAATATTCATCACTTTAAAGCAATAAATCGGACTCAGACTGATTGATATCAAAAAGGTGGAAAGAAAACAGCTCAAGTTTGGTGACATCGTCACAGCCTTTGCCTCAAAACCAAAAGATAACTTGGGAGCATGTCTCATGCTTTTGCTAACTGGTTTACATACGTTATGTTGTTATATATATGAGTAGATACTGTTGATAATTAGGTATATAAATAGATAGGTAGGTATATTGAATTTATGCTAAATTATATATTAAAACAATTTCGCTTTAAGCTGAAAGATAACTCAATACTTTTAGTAGAGGACATCAATAAGGATTTACAAAGACAAGGTTGACAGTGATCTAAGAGTTTCTACTTGCTTACCTTTGTCAGAATATATATATATTCACTTTTACTCTTTTACTTGTCTCAGTCATTTGACTGCGGCCATGCTGGAGCACCGCCTTTAATCGAGCAAATCGACCCCAGGACTTATTCTTTGGAAGCCTAGTACTTATTCTATCGGTCTCTTTTTTCTTTTGCCGAACTGCTAAGTTATGGGGATGTAAACACACCAGCATCGATTGTCAAGCGATGGTGGGGGGACAAACACAGACACACACACACATATATATATATATATATACAACGGGCTTCTTTTCAATTTCCGCCTACCAAATCCACTCACAAGGCTTTAGGTTATAGTAGAAGACACTTGCCCAAGGTGCCATGCAGTGGGGCTGAACCCGGAACCATGTGGTTGGTAAGTAAGTTACTTACCACACAGCCACTCCTATATATGTGTATA
>NC_068991.1:74165128-74167628 GCF_001194135.2 Octopus bimaculoides
TCCTAACACCAACCACTCCACAGAGTGGACTCAGTGCTTTTCACAGGGCACTAGCACAAGTAAAGTTAGTTTTGGCAAGATTTTTACAGCTAAATGTCCTTCCAGCCCAATGAATGAGGCAAGTAAGAGAGGAAAATCAAAATGTCTAGTTTTAAAAATTAGCAGGTTAAATATTTCTTTGAATCCATCAGTGATGTTGTTTGGACAATAAACCAGTCCTCTGTACCATACTGTCCTGGCTTGGATCCTATGCTTAATATACATCTTGTTTTTGTATTTTTGTGTGTGTGTGTAGTTTTAAAGCATGTGGCAGTAATGTAAAGACCTACCTTTAGAGGATCAAGGGTGACACCATTTTCACGTGGAGAAATTTGGTGCAATAAATAAGAGTAAGCCTCCGAGTCCTGAAAAAAATTAAAAAGGAAAAGAAAAAAATAATTAAGTCTTTTACAGCAGAAATCAGATAAATCCACTTGAAATTTCATTATCCTCAACTGCAGAAGGCAGTTATATATACCAATCCATCTTTTGTTGAGGAATTTCAGATTTCAAACTATTTTTTGTTGAGACATCATCATCATTTAATGTCTGTTGTCCATGCTGGCATGGATTGGACAGTTTGACCAGGGCGGGTAAGCTAGAAGGCTGCACCAGACTCCAGTCTGATTTGGCTTGGTTTAGTACGGTTGGATGCCCTTCCTAATGCCAACCACTCCAAGAGTGTAATGGGTGCTTTCATGTGCCACCGGCATAGGTGCCATTTGCGTGACACCGGTATCTGCCACGACTGTGATTTTGCTTGGCTTGAAGGGTCTTCTTCTCAAGCAAGACATAATGCCAAAGGTCTCGGTCATTGCCTCTGTGAGGCCCAACACTCAAAAGGAACTCGACCACTTTGCTCTATGAGGCTCAACGCTTGAAAGGAACTATCAAGTTTAATGACAATAAGGGTATGAGGCTGTTGAAAATCAGCCTCAATAAACTTTATCCAACCCATACCAGCATGGAAAAGAGGATGGTAAAATGATGATAATGATGATGATGATATATGTGAGTCAGAGTATGTTTATATGTGTGACAGTAACAAGATCTTTTTGGTCACAAGAGGGGAAAAAAGTCACACTTTACTCAAACTTCTCCCTTCAACTTGTGGAAACTATGGAAACCAAATTGAAAAAAGAAGGAAGTTGAAGCTTGATATTGAATGAGATGAGAAATGCTGTGTTTCTTTGTTTTTCTTTGAAAGCACAATCACAACAGGAGTTGAGTCCTTGACCTAAAACAACATCTAAACCTATTGAAACATTGCCACACGCTGAATAAATAGAATAACAGAAACAAGAGGTTGTGTTTGTTTGTTCTTACTTGAAAATAACAACAACAACAACAACAACAGCGGCAATATTTTCTACTGTAGGAACAAGGCCTGAAATTTTGGGGGAGGGGATTAGTCAATTAGATCGTCCCTCAGTGCATAACTGGTACTTATTTCATTGACCCTGAAAGGATGAAAGGCAAAGTTGACCTCCATGGAATTTGAACTCAGAACATAAAGAAGGACGAAATGCTGCTATGCAGTTTGCCCCGTGTGCTAAGAATTTAAGTTTTTTTAATTAACCATACATCATCCCATAGCTACAAAATCTGAAAACTGTAATTTTATATTTTATAGAATGACCTTATAGGGTAGGTGTGAGAGATCAGATCTGGCCAGTTTGAACATAGAAAGGACAGAATATTTGAGCAGAATATGGCCAGTTTAGTCCTTAGCCATCACATTATTCTGTCAAAAGTAATGCTTATTTAGGCGGCAAGCTGGGCGAAATGCTTAGCAGTATTTCTTCTGTCTTTATGTTCTGAGTTCAAATTCCACCGAAGCCGACTTGGCCTTTCATCCTTTTGGGATCGATAAATTAAGTACCAGTTGCATACTGGAGTTGATTTAATTGACTGGCCCCCTCTCCCCAAAATTTTGGGCCTTGTGCCTAAAATAGAAAAGAGAAGTAATGCTCATTTATTCACATTGGTTTGAATTAATTATGCATTATTTTGTAGCTTTAAGATTTTGAAGAAGTAACTGAATTTTTTAGAGTGATATTGTTGAGCCGGTGTCCAAAACCAGATCTGGCCAGTTTGAACATAAAACTGGTAGAACAGTCTGGCCAGATATGGTCATTTTAAATGCTAAAGAATCAATAAATGGAAAATCTTTACAAACCTTTATGTCCTCAGCAAGATTGTTGATCTGCAGATTGGCACCAGCATTTCTCAGGTGATAGTTTACCCAACGCACCAATATTTGTTCGGGTGTCAACTTCTGTAAGTCTTCAGGATCCTCGTTTTCTCCCAAAAGTAGAACCAGGCCAGGGTGATGCTTCAAGTCAATGTCACTCAAAAGACCAATCTAAAAAAAAAAAGCACACAATTTTTAAAATTACATCTGCTTCAAGGTTTTATCAAAACTACACAAAACATATCACACACATACACACAGGTGGAT
>NC_068991.1:74169856-74178289 GCF_001194135.2 Octopus bimaculoides
ATATATTTTTTTAATCTTTTACTTGTTTCAGGCATTAAACTGTGGCCATGCTGGGGCAGAGCCTTGAAGGGTTTCACTAAACAAATCTACACCAGAACTTATTTTTTTAAAGTCTGGTACTTATTCTATCAGTCTCTTTGTCAAACTGCTAAGTTAAGAAACACAAACATGAGTTATCAAGCAGTGGGGAGGGGACAGTTTCAAACACAAACACACACACACATGCATGCGACTGGCTTCCACACACTTTCGGTTGACCAAATTCACTCGTAATGTATTGGGTGACACAAGGCTATAGTAAAAGACAATTGCCTGAGGTGCTGTGCAGTGGGATTGAACTTGAAACCATATGACTGCAAGTTTGCACAGAAAGCTCAACCACAGAGCTGTGTGTCTGCACCCCCTTTGCACAATGGGTAAGTTTGAATTTCCTTTTAGCAGACAGGAAAGGCTACAAAGTTGGAACATATCAGTACTGTCGTATCATTTAACAAGAGAGAGAGAGAGCTTTCTGGATACGAAACCATTCCATATAGGAGGGATAATATGTAGGGGGAGGGGGACGAAATGGTTGGAGTGAATATAGAAATGATACACAAATACACTGCTGCTCTCCCAGAACTCAGATGTGCTGATGTAGGTGGGTTTTCTCAAGAACCAGGCATCAGAGTCGTGGAGTTGGAGTCAGAAACAATTAAGGGGTAACTGGAGTCAGAGTTGGAGTCAGTAAAACTATACCGACTTCGACTCACAATATCTTTATTCTTTGATATAAACCGGTTATAACATGTAGGCCTACTCAAAGTACAAGCATATGCATATGTGTTTATGAGATATGTAGACCACAATCATCACTTGATTACATAAAGAGGAGTCAGAATCGAAGTCGGAGTCAAAGTCTTTTGTTTCGACTCCACAGACCTGTCAAGAGCCTCATCATATTGCCTGACATCTTGGTCCATTGTCATCTCCTCCACGAAGCCCAACATCTCCAGATCAGCCCTCACTACTTCCCCCCCATTTCATCCTGAGTCTCCCTCTTCTGCAGGTTTCATCCACTTTCAGCAATCGGCCCTTCTTTATACAAATGTCCTCCTTCATACGCATCACATGACCAAACCAATGTAGTTTTCTCTCTTGCATAATACATCTGATTCCTCTCCTGTCTAACTTTTCTCTCAACACATTTGCACTTTGCCATACATGTGCACTGATGTTGCACATCCACTGGAGCATACTAGCTTCAATCCTCTCCTTGAATGCAAGTCCTCCAGAGCCATTTGTACACAACTATCATGCAATCTGACTTTCACTCACCGAGAGAGAGGCCATTTGTTGTCATCGGAGGTAACGTAACGATACATACCATACACAACACACCATACATACATAACACACATAACAAATAAATAAAGTCTATTTGCCAACGTAAAGTGGCAGGTCTGCTTAGGATGATGTTACTACTGTTTAGCCCCAGGAAAACATCTTTTCCAGTTGGCTACCAACACATCATCTGTGTCTGTATACTGTGAGCACAGATAATGTATCGGTAGCCAACTGGAAAAGAGGTTTTCCTGGGGCTAAACAGTAGTAACATCTTCCTAAGCAGACCTGCCACTTTACGTTGGTAAACAGACCTTACTCTGCAGTACTGTTACTACATATTTCTCACTCAGAGATATAAAACTAGTTGGTCTTCTCTCTTTATATATACACAACTAGGATCTCTTAAAGTTAACTGAAACCTCTTAAAGGCAGGACTTCAGAATGGCCACAATCCAATGCCTGAAATCAATATGTGAATGTGTGTACAAGTAAAGTAATATCACAGGCTAAGTGCAGCCAGGCCAGCACCAATGAAATTGAATCTGCAGCTTCATTAAATGACATTGCATATTTATGGCAATGACAAAAAGCTCGTCTTCCTTCCATTAATCAGTCGACGAGGCCAAATACACCATCTCTATTACAGATAAGTTTACAAAACTGATTAAAACAAAAAAAAAACAAGAACGAAAATAAATGAATAAAACTGGAAGGACGTTTTAGCATAATGAATTTAATTACTGAAAAGATAAAAAAAAAAAAAACCACACAACAGGACTTAATTAAATAATAACACCAATTATAACCCTCTTTGTCCTCTGCCCCCACTTCATCCTGCACAGCCTGAAATTCCATTCATCAGCAAAGACAAAGGAGACTAATTGGACATAAGTATTTCTCCAATGTGGTTTTACTTTGATGTTTTGCTTTATTTGTTCTTGTGAAATGTTACTATTTTGCATGTCGGGAGCTGAGCTGGCAGAACTGTTAGCACAGCGGACATAATGCTTAGCAGCATTTCTTGCAGCCTTATATTCTCAGTTCAAATCCTGCCAAAGTCGATTTTGCCTTTTATCCTTTCAGGGTCAATAAAAGAAGTACCAGTTGTGCACTGGGGATCAATGTAATCAACTAGCTCCCTTCCCGAAAATTTCAGGCTTTGTGCCTTTAGAAGAAAGAATATTGCTCTTTGTGGTGTAAGTATGTATGTATGTATTTTATTTGTTTCAGTTATTTGACTGCGGTCATGCTGGAGCACTGCCTTTTAGTCGAACAAATCAACCCAAGGACTTATTCTTTGTAAGCCTAGTACTTATTTTATCGGCCTCTTCTGCCAAACCACTAAGTTACGGGGGACGTAAACACACCAGCATCAGTTGTCAAGCAATGGTGGGGGACAAACACACACACACACACACATATATATATATACACACATGAAGGGCTTCTTTCAGTTTCCGTCTACCAAATTCATTCACAAGGCTTTGGTCAGCCAGACACTATAGTAGAAGACACGCGCCCAAAGTGCCACGCAGTGGGACTGAACCTGGAACCATGTGGTTGGTAAACAAGCTACTTACCACAAAGCCACTCCTGCGCCTATATGTATGTATGAGCCAAATACTTCAAACCCACATACTTCTTGTTCTTCCCCCATTCAATTCTAGTCACATGATACCTCATCACCCCTATTTTATCTCTTTCCAGCTCCACCTGGTTAATCCCAACATTTCTCTTAAAATGTGAGTAGCCATATAACTTGTCTACAGCAAGGGGCCTGGTCTATTTTGGACCCTTCTCTCATACTTTAACCCAGTGATTCTAAACCATTTTTTCCATCTTTGGACCCCTTTGATTTCTATTTTCCTCTGGTTGACACCAAAAAAAAAAAAAAAAAAAGTACTGACATAGATTCATTCGACTGAGCATTTTAAGACAGTGCTCCAGTATGACCACAGTCCTCTGAGTGAAACAAGTAAAAGATAAAAAAGATTCTATGCAGCTTTCTAAGGACTCTGCAGATCCAATTCCTTGACCTTACGTTTAAATATAGAAAGAAAACTTACGAGTTGATCCATTCAGAAAAGGCAACTTGTTCTGCTGTGCGTACAGAGTGGGTGGTCCCTGCACTGGAGGCTGTTGTTCGTCCGCCATGTGTACAGATTCCCTCTCGGCGTTGTACTTGTTTCTTAAACAGGATTCCTAGATCTTTATTTTTTTTCAGTTCAAGATATAACTGGGGAAAGAAGAAAATAGAAATTAAATTAAAATAGAATTTTAAACAAAAATTAAAATTATTCTTGCAATGGCTTTGAATACATTTGAATTTACGAACAACAAATACTGGTGGCATGTAAAAAGCACCCACTACACCCTTGGAATGGTTGGCGTTAGGAGGGGCATCCAGCTATAAAAACCTTGCCAGATCAGACTGGAGCCAGCCAGTCCTCAGTCAAGCTTGCCAGTCCTCAGTCTTGGCTTGCCAGTCCTCAGTCAAGCTGTCCAAACCATGCCAGTAAGGAAAATGGATGTTAAACAACGATGGTGACGATGATGATCTCACACCAAGTTGTGTACCTCTGGAAGACAACACTTTTTGTCAGTCACCAGACGATATCCTTTCCTTAGGGTCAACGGGCGAGCATAGGGGACAGCATCTCACAGATTCATGTCAAAAGTTGACAAGAGGGGACTGTCCTAATAACAAATTCAGTTGGCTATAATGAGGGGTGATGTAATATTACAGAGAAAGGCCTGTGAAGGTCATAGAAGAAGGGGACAGGCATAGGCTAATCTTTCTATATTTCATTCTCGAATTTGTTGGTGTGTGCGCACACACACACACACACACACACACACACACACACACACACACACACACACACACACACACACACACACACACACACACAGGTCTTTGGACTAACTTCAATTACTTATTGAAATTGGACTGACTCCTCTTTGCAAGCATTTGGGCCCAGGAAGGTCAAGTAATGGAAACAGGTTTGGATATAAGTAATTGGAGAGGCAGGAAGGAAGGGGGGGGGGAGAAAGACAAAGAGACCAGAAGAGAGGATTAATGAGAAAGAAGGGGGGAAGGGGAAGGAACAAGAGTGCAAATGTGAACAAGGGATGGCACAAAAGGGCAAGGGTGACCATGAGAAAAGGTTAAGAGATGGAGAGAAAAAGAGAGGGATAGAGAGAGAGAGACAGAGACAGACAGATCAGTAATAGACATCATTTAAAAATATCTCCTCCACCCCCAACTGTAAATGATAAACATAAATAAGCTGTGCTGGTCATATTTTTACATAATTATCAATGTCTGTTTATCTAAGAACTTTCAAAAGTAGGTCAAGTAATGTAGGTCAACAGTGTTAAGAAAGTTATATGTTTAGACAGGCAAGGAAGAGAGGGTGGGTGGGGTTCCTCTGGTCTTTGGTAAAAAGAATAAATAAATTCAGTGGTAAAATAAAAATTCTGTATGTAGAGCTTGTGATATTTGCAGTTCTTATGCTGTTCAGTCCCAGATCATCCCACAGAGCAGACCCATAACCAGAGACAATCCTTACGATTGCAAGCCTGATGATCTAACCATTGAGCCATGCGCCTTCACCAATAGAGACATGTTAAATATGTCATAAATGAAGATTTTAATCACTTAATTAGAATGATAATTTCATTGTTCTCTTTAAATCTCCCCACAAAGCAGTTACTCTACCCTTAGGAGAAACACTGAACAAGGATGAAATAAAATAAGAGAAAGAGAAAAAAAATACTGCTGGACACAGCTTTTATTAAAGAAAGTGATAGTTACCATTTGAAATTCATCAATGTCCAATTTTTGATCTTCTCCATGATCAAAGTTACCAATCAAATCACGGATTTCATAACCAGCAAGCTTTATGTTGAGTTGTTCAAGGGCATTATCAAGTTCAGATGCTGTGATGTGCCCACTGTTGTCTTGATCAATCTGCAAAGAGACAATAATAAGACATTAATATTCATCCACAAATACACAATGTTTTATAAAGTTACGTATGGTTTCATATAAGCATCATTCATAAGAACAAAACCAATGTTACATACATGAAGGCAGATGACAGAATGCTTAGGATGTTGCACTCACAATTGCAAGATAATAGTTTTGATTCCAAGACCCAACAGAGCATTGTGTTCTTGAGCAAGATTATTCATTTCCTTTTACTCCTGTTCACTTGGCTGTAAATGAGTAAGTCTGCAACAAACTGGCGCTCTGCTGAGGAGGTTTGTGTGTGATCTTGGTCACTTGTGCAGCATAGAAGCCAGATAACTACCCCTATGAGTCTTACAGCTCAAAACAGAAATATCCAAGAACTGATGGTAATGAATGTTTAATAACTAAATATTTCCTACATAAATACCATATCATGGCCGCCTCTTGCAAATGTGAATGGCCTGGTGACACATACCTTGCTTTTGTTAATTGCTTTAGAGTCCTGGGTAATCGTGAGTAAAAGTAGACATTCTGTCGGACCTACTAACTGTGATCCAGCAGAACATAAGAATGTGACAGCTAAAGGGCTGAGAAGGTAACACCAGTATGTAGCTGGTATTCATTTTCAGTAGACAAGACTGGTGTGATGTGAAAATGAGTGCCTTTCTCTGGGATAAAATGTGACATTAAGTTCAGTGATCAAATCCGTGCTCATGAGTCTAAAGACCATGTACCTTCACTCTACAGAAAAAAAAAAATGTTAGAAAGAAAAAAATAGTTGAAGCAAGGAATAATGTCTGTTAGATGCTCGTGTCTTTTCTTTGACATGCTCTAGAAGAACAGTAAACAGAAATTGTGGAACCCTGTTGTATATATCATATACAAGGCAGCAAGCTGACAGAATCGTTAGCATGCCGGATGAAATGCTTAGCAGTATTTTGTCTGCTGTTACGTTCTGTGTTCAAATTCTGCCAAGGTCAACTTTGCCTTTCATCCTTCCGGGGTCGATTAAATAAGTACCAGTTACACACTGGGTCGATGTAATCGACTTAATGCCTTTGTCTGTCCCCTCTATGTTTAGCCTCTTGTGGGAAATTTTAAAAAAATGTGTGTGTGTGTATACATATATGTATGTATGTATGTGTGTGTGTCTGTTCTCCTCCCTCATGCTGGTTTGTTTAACTTAGACAAATGGACCTCAATACCTTTTTCCCTTTTTTTAAAGTCTGGTGCTGAGTGAAAACCCCTCAAGGCATTCCCTCCCCCTACACAGTGGTAATTTAGGGACTGAAACAAGTAGAAGATAAAAAGATATGATTCTATAAGAATATATTCATTTAATGGAACAGCCATTGAACTGAAAGATCAGGCACGAAGACAAATAAATGGAAATAGAATGGATTTCAACTTTTACTCCTGAACCCTCGATATCCCTTGGAGCCCCATTTTTGTTAAAGGGTCAGTAATATTTCTCTACACTCTCTCTCCTTCTCCCCTGACTTTTTTCCGTTTTACCATCCAATTTAAGCATTCGTTATTTAGCCTCACATCACCGGAAATGTTGTTCAGGATGTGACCCAAATAAAGAGATACAGTATTGGTCTTGACAGTTATCTATCTATCTGGGGGGTGGGATGGGAAGAGGGGGAAGGGTAGTGGTGGGAATTAACTATCATTTCACAGGAACATCCACATGGTTGCTCCAAAACAAATTACATGAGAAAATATTTTTTTTAACCAAAAAGTCATTCTGTTTTAAGTTAAAGCAACAAACAGCAGACCGCGTGGTTAAGGAGTTTGCTTCCGCAACCATGTGGTTGCAGACTCAGTTCCACGTGTGTGGAACACTTTGGGGTGAATGTGTGTCTTGTAACATAAATCTTGGGTTGGCCAAAGTCACCTTAGCAAAATTTGGTAGTCAGAAGACTTGTGCAGAAGCATAGCACATCATCATCATCACCATCAGTATTCTACATACACTCATCCATGCTATGTGCCACAATGGCCAAATGGTTACAGTGCGGCACTCATGATTGTAAGATTGTTGTTTCAATTCTTAGACTGGGCAGTGCATTGCGTGCTTGGGCAAAAACCTTCATTTCACATTGCTCAGGCCATTCAGTCGTAAATGTGTAATCCTGCAATGGACTGGCACCCTCTTTAGGCGGCAATGCTGAGATCTTAGTCATTAATAACTGTGGAAACTAGGGGTGTATGGATACCACTTCCTGTTCCCTTTTATACAGCATCCGGCGTAATGGCAGATTAAGTCTTCACCAGATGGTGAGACTGATCCCTAAATGTGTCATCCGCCGCAATCTGCGCCTGCTGACATCAGGTTAAGTCTCCGTTAGAAAAATTGCTGATTCTGCAGGATTAGCCGAACAGAATCAGCAATCAACATTCAGGAGATGATGATGATGTCCATGTTGGTATGGGTCAAATAATGGTTTTACTGAGGAGGTGTTTTAGAGCCGGACACCCTTACTGTCACCAGACCTTTTAATCATCTTTCACAACGAGCAGGGACGTGATGTACACGCTCTAAAGCTGAGATACATCATTCATATTGTAGTAAAGATTGTTTGCCAACATAACATGGCAGTCCTGGTTTAGGACGAACGTTGCTGTAATTTAGCCCCAGGAAACATAGTATCTCGCTGGCTGTATGACACAATTTGTGTCCTTATATATATATATATATTTTTTTTAGACACAGATCGTGTCGTATAGCCAGCTGGAGATGATGCCTCCTGGGGCTAAATTACAGCAACATTCGTTCTAAACCAGAACTGCCATGTTATGTTGGCAAAAAATCTTTACTACAAAGTACTGAGATTAAAAAAAAATTTTAAAAAGTAATTTTCATCATTCATATTTCATAGGTAGATACTGATGAGGGGAAATGTAAAGACTCGTAAACAGGCCCCATGTGGTGTTTGTTCTGCCAAGTTAGACAATCTATTGCCACTCTCGCACTTGGAAATGCAACGAACCAGCAACTGGTCCATGAAATGCCAGCAACCAGCGTCACCATTGCTCACTAATCTCCATATGAAATATATAAATAAGTAAATGAACACAAAGATATATGTGTGTGTGTATATATATACATACATATATATATACAT
>NC_068991.1:74178335-74186911 GCF_001194135.2 Octopus bimaculoides
ATATATATATATATATATATATATATAATGTTGCTTACATCTGAATTACTAGTGATGTGAACTACTTTCTGAGAATAATATGAGCGTGGAAGTAATTAACGAGCTGGGTCATCACAGTAGTTGACAGAGACAGGAACAGTAATTAGAAAGCTTAAAATTTGGAGTCTGTAGCTATTTATTAGCTAAAAAACAAACAAACAAAATAAATAACACACACATGGACATACTTGCATGTATTTCTGCGAGTGTGTGGATATACACGCATACATATATATATATATATATACATACACACACACATACATACATGTACACACGTGTTTATAGTTTCCACTGACTCACACCCACTGCTTATATATATATATATATATATATACATATATATATATATATATATATATATACACATACATACATACATATATATATATATACATACATATACATGCATACACACACACACATGGTAAATGTGAACAAATGAAATTAGCATGAATGTGTATAGTAACTTATGTCTATTAAAACTGACACATATGTGTGTCCGGAGGGTCGGTGGATGGGTGTGTATACACACACACACACACACACATATATATATGCTTGGGTGTATATAAATATATAAGTGTGTGCATGTATTATTCATTCATTTGTTTATATTTTCCATTCTGGTATGGATTTGGAGTATGTATGTGTGTGCATATATGTACGCACAACAGATAGAAAACAACCATACTTTATACATTATATATTTCTAAAACAATGTCAACAACAACATTTACTATTTTACACACAGTCTCCTTATGTGCGTGGAAATGGAATCAGAAAGGTGTTGGTTTTTTAATGCAAGACATGTGCACCAGAGGAGACCATTGACATTAGATCGACAAAGTTTAGTGTGGGCTTAACCCACTTTAAACAATTGGGTAACCGTGTCTAATGTCTCCTTACACACTCCTCTGACATCACAATTGTGTTTTGTTTCATCCATTTACAGCTGGTTTTTTAAGTTGACAACCATTTCTCAACAATGCTGCAGGCGTGGCTGTGTGGTGAGAAGCTTGCTTCCCAAGCACATGCTTTTGGGTTCAATCCCACACTAACTCCAGGCTGACTAAATAAAGCCTTGTGAGTGAGATTGGGAGAAACTGAGAGAAGCCCATTATATATATATATATATATATACTTTCGCCACTACAGTTAACATCAGGAAATATGGCAGACATACGTTAATTATAATCCAAATTTTAGCAGATTTTTTGGTGCTTATCCAAAATGATGAAATGAATACTAATTTTCAAATGAAAAATATTTATTGCTTTAAAATAAAATTAAATGAAGCAAATTTTCTTGTTTTGTATAATTCCTCCTTTAATTTCTCTGTTGTTTCCTCCTCTGCATCTATGATGATTTATCTCTCATTCAGTGTATAGCATTCTTCTACTCTTTGCCTGCCACCAAGCATAGCATGGGCAAACATTCTGAATCTCCTGCATTCAACTCTCCCTCTCTGCCTGAAACAAACTCTATATGATATGAAAGCATGACTGGAGAATTCAACCAACCAACATTGGCCATTATTTATTACATAGTGAAGGGCAAAGCAAACTGACCGCATTGTTAGCACGCTGGCCAAAATACTTGGCGGTATTTAGCCCAGCTTTACATCCTGAGTTCAAATTCCACCAAGGCTGACTTTTTCCTTTTCATCCTTTGAAGGTCGATGAAATAAGTGCCTGTTGAACTCTGGAGGGGGGGGTCAATGTAATTGATTACCCCTCCCCTAAAATTGCTGGCCTTGTGCCAAAATTTGAAACTTATTATTATTATTATATTAGGACATGGGTATCATAATGAGGTTATAATTTTTTGGATGATTAATCACATCTTTAGGGATGGATGACATTCTGAAGATATTAAAATAATGTTCTGGGGTTGGGATGATGCCAAGAAAAAGGACAAAATGATCAGAAAATGGAATGGGGCCATGGTAGGGGACATGATGTTCTGTAAATAGAATAATACCAAGATAGAGGAAAAGATGTTCTGAAAATGAAATAGTGCCAAATTAGGACACACTGCTGAGACCCCCTTCGGTCATGACTGACCATGGGATTGCACCTAGAAAGTTACCCTCCCAGGCACAAGTCCAGGCAAGGTTGTTTATAGATGACCAGCAGTCGCCCATGCATACTGGCTTCCTCTCTCCATGCCACCAGTGTTATCCAAGGGAAAAGCAAAGGGGCCGATACAGCTTGGCACCTGTGACGTCACAACTCATTTCTACAACTGAGAGAACTGGAACAACGTGAAATAAAGTGTCTTGCTCAAGAACACAACACGCAGCCCGGTCCAGGACTCGAACTCACAACAATAGTAAGCTCGATGCTCTAACCACTGAGCCAGACACCAAATTAAGGCACATGTCCTGAAAATAGGATAGTGCCATGTTAGTGGACAAGAAAGAAACTTTTTAAACACACACAGCCACAAACACTCTCTGTCTCCACTTCAAAATCTTGTTTAGTGCATAACTAAGAAAGTGAAGTGGCAGAAGGAGAGGCAGGCTTTAACTTTATAACATTCCTATTTAAAGACACAAGTGGAGAGAGAGAGAAGCAAAAGACAATCCTTGTAAATATCTGAGTTGTCAACAGGAAAAAAATATCTTGTTTCGTAAGTTTATAAGGCAGGGATCCTATGATTTGAAAACATTAAAATCCCATTAACCGTTTAAATTTCACACGATTCTGTTAGAGGTGAGGCATGTTTTGAATTAATCCTATCTCGTAGCTTGGAGATTTCAGATGTGTCATCGAGGTGATTGTTTATTTTTAGAATGACATTGTAGAGAGAGTGCGAGAGGCCAGACCTGGCAGGTTCTAACATAAAACAAGGGGAATATTTGGGCCAAATATGCCAGTTTAAATGTTAAAGGTTTAACCCTTTTGATACCAAATTTCTCCAGAAAATACAATGCCTTGTTCCAATTAATTTTGAAATTAACGAAGTAATTAGTAAAATAACTTAGTCGTTATTAAATTGGTGTTTGAAACATAAATTAACAAGGAATTTTGATGGAAGGTTTTAATTTAGAAAACTCTAAAACAGGGAGTTTCTATCATAGAGCCGAGTCAGTCTTGGGCAGGTTGGTATTAAAAGGGTTAATATGAAGGCAGGAGTTCAGCTAAATCCTTTTTGAACTGTATACAACCTCTATTCAAAAGGGCCAGAGTTCAACCCTAGTTTCTATAGTAACGAACAAATCAGGGATTAAAGTTCCCTGAATGGGACTGGTATTGGTACAATGATGGTGAAGGTAGTAAGGTTGGTAACAGTAGTACTGTAAATGGTGGGGGTAGGGGTGATATTTGTATTGTGAATGTTAATGTTGCTCCAGGCAAGACCTGATTCATTTGATCCAAGACACTCCAGATGTGACCACCTTGTCAGGCAGGTATAACAAGTAGCTTATTTTTAACTGACTGTCAAAGGCACTAAAACCAGCAACAGTAAACCAGTGACCTATGATATTCTCTCTACTTGTATATTTGGTTACCTCCCTTTACTTTCTGCGTTCACATCTGACAGAATTGAACTTTGATTTTCTTCTAAGGTTCATAAAATAAGAACCAATCAAAACACTGGATAATACAATTCTATATTTAAGAGATGAGGAATTATTTACATTTGACGGATATTTGTCCTCATCTTGTTTGTTGTTAACACAATGTTTCGGCTGATATACCCTCCAGCCTTCATCAGGTGTCTTGGGCAAATTTCGAACCTGGGTTCTCATTCCTAAGGTATTTTTCAATATTATTATTATTATTCAGGTTACTGTCTGGAATCGAACTCAGAATCTTGGGGTTACTAGCCCACGCTCTTAACCACTACGCCATTTTCACTTTTTACACAGATGGAACTATTGCTTGCTGATAATGAAAATCACAATATGTTTTTTTAAATTAATAATAAAAAGTTACAAGCATTCAAAATGTATTTTTAGCTAATCAGAAGCTTCAATTGCTCACATAGTGAAAGTCACAACCATTTGTCTCCATGGTAACAAGGTAGTAAATAATACATAAAACACTAGGAAGAAAAGGTCAGTCACTCAGCCTACTAGAAATAGCAGCAAAATTTTCCTTAAATGATGATAATGATGACGGCATAGTTTAACGTCTGCCTTCCATGCTGGCATGGGTGGGACAGTTTGACAAGAGCCAGCCAGGCAGAAGACTTCTGTAACTTTTGGCAGGATTTTTATAGCTGGATGCCCTTCCTATCACAACCACTCAGCAGAGTGGACTTAGTGCTTTTTATATTGCACAAGCACAGGTGAGGTCAGTTTTGACAAGGGTTTATACAGCTGGATGCCCTTCTAAACACCAACCACTTTACTGGGTGGACTGGATGTTTTTCAAGTGGCATCTACTCTGACAGGTTCACCAAGTACTTGCAAGACAAAACAAAAATCTCCTTTGAGAGGGGAGGGGGAATTGGAGGAGGAGATCTTGTGTTGGATGATGAAAGGTTATAGTAAGACAGCAAGGTAGAAACAGGTGTTTTACTGTAGAGGAGGTACAAGGTTACCTGGCCGGAGAGAGAGAGATCATGTTTAAAAATTGAAATAGACACCACATTGTTTTACAGCATTTCCCTGTTTGAGGCAGAGGTCATTTGTCATCATGTTGATGATGATGTTGATCTTGAGTATTACCATAGCACAAAGCGATGTTCAGAAAATCTCACGACCTATCAATAATTGTATCTAAATCTGATTGTAATCTTGTTCCACTCCTAGAAATCTCGCTCTACCTCAATACTTAACCTTAAAAGGTAAAAAAACAAAGCATTCCGAACCTCATAGAAGAAACACTTAAAACTTATTGAACCATGTCAGGTATGCTGGTTATGTGATTTGACAACTTTCAACCTAAAAATAGATCTTAATAGTCAAGTGGACATATTTGAAAGGTAGAAAACCCCGAAAAAACGAAAAGAATTAAATTATACCTTTAATGAGTTTTTAATTTAGGTAGAACATCAGTAATTTTGAGGGTTGAAGGTTTAGTCAAAGCCCTTGACCCTAGTACAGTTTTAGCTGGTCATAAAGAATTGGCCTTGCATTTTATGTAAGAAGAATCAAAGTTGGTTTCTGAATTTGGCACAATGCCAGCAATTTTTTTTGGGGGGGGGGATTATATTGACCCCGGTACGCAACTGGTACTTATTTTATCAACTCTGAAAAGGATGAAAGGCAAAGTTGACCTCAGCGGAATTTGAACTCAGAACATAAAGATGGGCGAAAAGTCGCTAAGCATTTTGCCCACCGTGCCACCTTCTGCCAGCTCGCTGCCTTAAGAAGAATCAATATTAAAAACCAGTCACTGATATTGGTGTGATCTCACATAACAAATCAATAATCAATTAGAAAATTCCTTTGAATTTTGAAAACATTATTATTATTATTATTATTATTATCATTATTATTATTATTATTATTAGTAATGATTTCTTTTACAGCCACTGGGGCATCAGAGGGTGTGTGGGGCATTACAAAGATGGGTTACAATTTGTGTAAGGATTTACAGAAAATTAGGTTAGGAAAGAAAACAATTGTAAAGGTTTCTAATATAGGCACAAGGCTAGCAATTTTGAGGGGCGGGGGTCTAGTTGATTGCATTGACCCTAGTTGTTGACTGGTACCTTACTGTAATGACACTGAAAGTAGTAGTAGTAGTAATAATAATAATCCTTTCTACTATAGGCACAAGGCCTGAAATTTTGAGGGAGGAGAACAGTCGATTAGATCGACACCAGTATGCAACTGGTACTTAATTTATTGACCCCGAAAGGATAAAAGGCAAAGTAGACCTTGGTGGAGTTTGAACTTAAATGCAGCAGCAGACGAAATACCATTAATTATTTCGTCCAATGTGCTAACGATCCTGCCAGTTCGCCACCTTAATAACAATAGTCTTCTATTTTCTACAGGGACAGAGGATGAAAGGGACAGTACAAAGACAAACTACAGGGGTGGGGTTACATGGAAATGGAAAGAAAGGAAAATAAATGAAATTCATTGAGGAGAGTTTTTCAAAAATTACGTTCTCACAATGAAGAAATTTAACTTTTTGTTTAAAAAGCACAAAAAGAGCAAATTTTTCCTCTTTTCATTGAAATGGGGGGAAAATAAATGATTAAAAAAAAATGGAACAACAATAATTACAAAATAGAAAGCAAACCAATTTTATTTTCAATGATACTTCAAGTTATGCTTTCATCAATTAAGAATAGTAATTATTTGTCTGTGGTGAATGTTACACAGATGCAACCATTCATAGACTGAAATTCCACAAAAATATACTCAGTAATATTAAAAATAAGTAAAAACGAAATAAAAATAATTCTGTTTTATTCATTTATTCATTGCTTTTTCTCAGTATCTCACTAACGAATGAAAGAACTCGTTAAAATAATGAAAAGCATCTTTATTATATAATTTTAATAGTGAAAGAAATTTCTTGAGGAGAATCTCTAAATTATTGGAATTTTTCTATTTTTAAGAAATTATAGTCTTTTCTAAAGAAAAATGTTAATTGCGTGTGAGCTACACCATTAAAACGAAGAATCTAAGAATGGTGAAGAAACTGCAAGAAGGAAAAATATCAATTCTAAATAAGAATTGGCTTGAATGAGGCAGGGTGGAGGGTATGAGAAGAATGACATGGAAGGAGAAATTTTGGTGTAGTTCTTGAATACCAAAATATTCTGCAGCAGATCTGAAGGAAAATTTGAACTTTTTGATAATCAATCCACCAGTGACCACCCTATCATACAAACTTTCTGTTTTTAAAGGAATCTAAATTAAAAAATTCCATCGTAATTTCATGTTGATTTCTGTTTTAAACGCCAGCATAATAATAACGGTGTTATTTCATTATATTCTTCATTGCTCTCAAAATTATTGAAATAAAAGTAGTGAGTTTTGATGATATTGGTACCAAAAGGGGCTGGGTTAAATAAACAGGTGCAACCACTGAAGCTCACTTTGCAGACATGTAGTTTAGGGGATCAATCCAACTGTGCAGCACATTGGGCTTCTGTTATAACCTGGGCCAGCCAATGCTTTCTGAGTAAATTTGCAAGGCAGAAACTATGTATGAATAGCGTACAGAGAATGATAGCATTTAAGCAAAAAGTGTACTGAATTTGACTGGAGTATGACGCTATTTAGCCCAGTGTTGTATATATGCGTATATATTTGTGTATGTGTTTGAACTCCCCCTCCCCACATCATCGCTTGACAAACCAGTGTTGATGTGTTTACATCCCCATAACTTAGCAGTTTGGCAAAAGACACTGATAGAATAAGTACTAGGCTTACAAAGAATAAGTCCTAGAGTCGACCTATTCGACTAAAATCCTTCAAAGCAGTATTGTGGTGCTCCAGCATGGCTGCAGTCAAATGACTGAAACAAGTAAAAGAATTTAAATAAAAAAATTCTTTAATCTATGAAGATGCATCTTTGAACCCCCCCCCCCTACCACCACCACCACACTTAACTCCTTTGTTCCCAGAACCCACATAATATTTTCAACTGCCCGACTCTCGGGGAGGCGGGGGTTATGGTGCCGCCTGCTGTTTTAGCCAAAATCAAGTGTACATGACTGTGCAGAGAATGACACAGCCAAAAGTGTAAAGAATGTCTACAGAGTGACAGTTTGGTTTAAAATATACAGGAGATGGCACCAAACCGAGAATAAGAGGATAGACAGATAAGAAATCAAATTAAATCACCTGCATAAAAGATTCTTTGAGGCCATATATATATATTTAGAAATATGAAGTCTTTAATAATAAATCTAAGAACACATTTTTTTTAAAAATGGTTTTTAAACACATTGCCATGTGCTTCACTAAAGATGAGAATTTTTTCAGCTTCACCACTGATGACAAGCAGAGAAGCAGTAATTGTGAAGAACTGGCGCTAAAAATGAAGTGGGTACTGACCCAGTTCCCAGATTTGGTTAAGTTTTTTTTTCTTTTTTGTTTTTCTTAAGAGAATGATGATGAAAGACGACTAGTCAGAAGGTTATTTTTTTTTTCTTTCATTTCCACTCCTGCACAACTGTGCGCGCACACACACACACACACACAAATACAAACATGTGCGCACATGCATACACACACACACACACACACACACACACAGAGCTTGTTAGATAATTAGTGTTAGTACTTCCTCCAACAAAGTGAACATTTAGAATAACTTAATTGAATGTGTTCGAGTTGAATTGAGCAGGAAAAGAAATCAAGCAAGCTACACACAGACATATACAAAGACAGTTTTACACATACACACAATATACATATACAAAGACAGTTTTACACATACACACAATATACATACATTATATATATATATATACATACATACATTATATATACATATATATATATACATACATACATTATATATACATATATATATATACATACATACATTATATATACATATATATATATACATACATACATTATATATACATATATATATATATACATACAT
>NC_068991.1:74190058-74195628 GCF_001194135.2 Octopus bimaculoides
TTGAAAGTTTAAATTTAGATCAATTTCAAAGAGGAAGTTTGTATCATAGAAACAGGGGCCGTCTAACATGGGTTGGTATCAAAAGAAATAATATTGAAGATTATACCAATCATTCCATTTTCTATTTTTTTAGTTTTAGTGTTGTTTCACACAAATTATTCTATCTTTGAAGCCACTGTCTTTTAATGTGTCAATGTAGTAATGAATAACACGATTAAAAGCCTCCACTCAAGAGGATAAGCTAACGAGCTGCTTACTAATATTATAAACTAAATTTCTAAGGATTATTGGAAGATGGTTAGAATGTATATTAATATATTCCAGTATCTCATTAAATTTGCTAAAGGGACAGTGTTTACCCTAAGGAAAACAGGGTTTGTAAGCAGTGTCTCTATGGATTAAGGAGTTGGTTTTAGTAGGGAAATAGCAACACATTTTACTAAATAGATTTTGTCCATCACCAAGTGTTTTAAATCCGGGTTTTATCTCTGTTAATGGGGGTGGCTGGATCTACCTCAATGCCATAGCAACTGTCTTCACACCATCTTGCCCGGTTTTGGGTGTCCTCCCTTCTCAAACTAACCCTCCCAATCTCCTCCTCCACCTGTCCCCTCCGCATTTGTTATTTAACTAGAAAAGTTGAAAATGGGAAAACAGTCTTGCAGCTGTACTAAAGGAAAATAAAAGGCAACAATTTATGTAATGGAGGTTTGTCAGAGTAATGTCACAAGTTTATTTAGTTTTAAACATTGTCAAAACAGAAGAGCAAAATGTAGGTAGTTTAAAAAGAAAACAATGCTGTCCCAGAGTTGTCAAAATACAATTAATGAAATGGTTACTTTCAGCATAGAACCAAGAAGAATTTCGGACAACTAATTTAAACCATATATGGTGGTTGTTAAGAACACAAAAGAAAGTAGTTGAATGAATTGTCAGGTTTTAATGGAAAGATATCAGAAATGTTTGCCTAACATTGTTGGTGCTGAACTGCTGAGTCACAATATACGTACATCCATACATTCACATGTATGGAAGGTAAATGTTAAATGATGATGATGACAAAGAACAAATATATATATCTACACACATCATCATCATCATTGTTTAATGTCCATTTTTCCATTCTAGCATGGACTGGACGGTTCAACCGGGGTCTGGGAAGCCAGGAGGCTGCACCTGGCTCCTATATGATTTGGCAGAGTTTCTACAGCTGGATGCCCTTCCTAATACTAACCACTCAGTGAGTATAGTGGGTGCTTTTTACATGCCACCGGCACAGGGGCCACAGGAGGCTGGCAACGACCATGATCAGTTGGTGCATTTTACGTGCGACCGGCACGGAAGCCAGTCCAGGTGGCGCTGGCATCGGCCATGTTCAGATGGTGCTATATATATATATATATATATATATATATGTATATATATATACACACACACACACACACACACAGGGGTTTCTTATGTTTTTTGTCGACCATATTCCACTTGCTCAGCACAAGGCTACAGTGGAAGACACCTGCCAGGTGGTACCAAATACGGAACCATGTGGTTCCAAACAGCTTCTTCACCTCACAACCATACATACACACCATCATTATCCTCATCACCACCACCACCATTGTCAACATCACAATCATGATGACTACCACCACCACCACCACCACCACCACCATTACCATCATCATCCATTTCTCCATGCATCCACTCCGATTTGGTTAGTTCCTAGTTGGCTCTGATTCAGCAGACTTCTGATTCAAAGGCTTGTCGTGACCATCCTGTATTATTTTCCCTTGGTCAAACAATTGAACAAAAGTTGTAAAACGGTTAGGTGTGATTCAAAGAAGATTTAACAGTTACTTTTAGCTGAGCATCGTTTTAACCAACTACGTAGAAGCTACCCAACCGAATTGTCTTTAGCATAAGAATAATCACTGCATTTTTAAATATCACAAAAAAAAAAAAAAAAAAAAGGGAGCATGAGTAAGATTTGATCCTGGGATCAGTGATGTAGGCATTGGACTAAATAAAGCAGTAAAGCATCATCTGCACAGTCCAGCTAATTTCTCTTTCATCTCTGCTACCCATTAATAATTGGCAGGTGCATCTCTGGGTTTGGAAATTAATTTGAAACTAATTTGTGTCGGGGATGGGGGTAGCTTGCGACAGGGTAGCATTCAACAGAGACAGACAGACACATATACATATACATATACATACACAGCCGCACAGACACACCCACACACATCAGACTTCTTTCATTTTCCTAACACTCCTTATACCCCTGGTGGGATGGGGGTGACTGTGGTTGTAGTGTGTGGTGAAAGCAAAGGGACTTGACAATGGAATGCTGCTGGAAATGGGGTTGAAAAAAAAAAAAAAAAAGGGGAAACAGTAAAAAGGGGTGGCATGAAGGAGGTTGTAGGTAGAGGTGGATGGGTGGGGAAACTGTGGTGAGTGGAGGGAAGAAAGAGCCCCCCCCCCCCCGGAGCAGAGAAGAGGTGAGAGATGGCATGGAGGGAGGAACCGGAAAGTGGAAGGATAAGGATAATAATAGGAGCATTGGAGGTGAGGTGCGATGGGGTGGAGGAGTGGAGGTGGAGAGGTGAAATGCAGGGGGTGGAGATATTGGCTGATAGTAAGTGGGACAGGGGCAGATAACCTTGAGTAGACATGGAATGTAAAGATCAGTGTAGTGATCATGACGACGATGATGATGAAAATAAAAAGGCAAAACAACATTTGGCTTGGGTAGGGGGAGAAGAAAAAGAACGAAAGGGGGGAAATGAGGGGGTACAAACAGGGGCAAAACAACAATAACAACAATGATTCCCATAACATACCGTGTCAGGGTGTTGACTGACAACTACAATGATGATGATTATGATGATGGTGGTGGTGATGATGGTGGTGGTGATGATGGTGATGTTGGCAGTGGTGATGATTCCACAAAGTTAGGGGAAAATATATCCAGAGAATCAGGCATGAGCAGAGATGACAGGATTAAAGAGAGGGATTACTACCATGTTGATTTGTACAGGATGAGAAAATTTGGGGGTCTCACTATCTAACAAGAAATAAAACAAAAAAGCCCACCCCAGGTGAGGTGGGGGCGGTAGCGAGTATAGGGTAGGAACTGAATACCAACGGTGGGGCATTATAACCAAGCTGACTCATCTAATATATTACAACCCCCCAAAGCTGTGATGAGGGAAGTTGGGACTGTTTTCATTTTTTGCTATTTTCTCTTTTATTTTTGTTTTTTTTCTTTTGGCGCCCTAATGTGTGCAACATGAACAGAATCAGAACAGAAGTACACGCGCACACACTATTAGATATATACATGTGTTTATACATGTCTATACACAAAAGCAATGACCAAATGATAGAATTTAGCAAAGGCACGGAAGGAATGTACAAGACAAAAATAACAAACCAAAACACTTGATAAAAGGAAAACAATGCTCCCCCCACCGAACACCTCATTATATACACACACATATAAGTATATATATATATATATATATATATATATATACATACATATATATATATACATAAAAGTATATATATACATATATATATATGTGTTTATATATATAAATAAATAAATAAATATATATATATATATATGCACACACATGGGGTGTATTACATATGCACACTCATATATATATATATATACACATACACACATATATACACTCATACATACATACATACACACACAGAATAATAAAGCCAGTACCAGGAAGACTTTTAACGATAAGCAAGTAAACTATAAATAATCAATAAGCCATACTTTCATTCTCCTTACTACAGTTGCCCTTCCCCCTTTTATCTCCCCCCCCAACCACCCACTATTATTATTATTATTATTATTATTGTTATTATTATTATTAGTAATTTTGTTGTTGTTGTTGCCATTCTTGTTATTGTGGAAGTAATTTACTAACAGAAAGCCCGTCTGTTGATTAAAACTACAGATATAGAAAAAAAAGAAAAAGGTTTGTTAGCTTTCCACCACAGATTATACACACATACACACACACACACGCACACACAGACTACAGGCATAGAATTCTGCATACCCCCCCCCCCCCACGACACAGAATAAAATAGCTCCACTGTTGTAGCAAGGTTTTCACTGAATTATCTTTGTGAAGAGGGGGGGGACTGCATGGGTAAGAGGATAAATGGAGAGTAATAAGAGTTGGGAAGTTGATGGTGGTGCCAGTGGTGGTGGTGGAGGTAGAGGCAATGGCATTCACGGTAGTAGTGGTGGTGGTAGTACTAGTAGTAGTAGTAAGAGTAGCAATGGCTCAGGTGGTAGTGGTCGTGTGTGTGTGTGTGTGTGTGTGTGGTAATAGTGGGAGGTGTCATTTCTCTTTTACCTGTTACAGCCATTGGATTGTGGCCATGCTAGAGCCCCACTTTGAGGGGCTTTTGTTGAAAAAAAAAAAAAAAAAGGAAAAAAAAAATCAATCCCAGGAACTAAATTCAGTTTCCATTTACCAAATCCACTCACACGGCTTTGGTCCACCCAAGGCTCTAGCAGAAGACACTTGCTCAAGGTGCCATGCAGTGGGACTGAACCCAGAACCATGTGGTTGGGAAGCAAGCTTCCTACTACACAGTCATGCCTAAAAACAATTATTTTAATTAGACACTTATGCTCCAGTTCCCTTCCAGCTGAACCCCTATTGGTCATATCAAACTCACCAGCCTGGAAAGACCATGGGCACTGTCCCCTCTCCCTGATTAAATTATAAACACAAATCTGGAGTGTATGCTGCAGTTGGTGTGGGGACATGTGCCATTGCTGCAGCCACCATTTGTGGGGTATTTGCTCAGATCATCCCAGGTAACCCTCTGAACAGTGTCCCGGTCCATCCCTGCAAGATACTTCATCATTTGTCATGACCACGTAGCATGTGGCCAACCAACAGGAGCCATCACTCCTACTGCATCCTCAGAGAAGAGATCCAACAGGAAAAATTGTGCAACATGACCACCAACAATGGTCATGCTGGGCTACTCTAGGATCAAAAGAAATTTATATCTGAAGATGCTTTTTTTTGTTGTGTGTCTTATTTAAAAACCTTAGGACATTTGTTGAAGGCGAATTAAGCTGTTATTTTGAGGAAATCAAACCCCATTCAAAAATAAAGCTCTAGTTATTGTTATTTTCAGTCCCAGGTCAGTTCAGACTGAACACAAATGATCAAAAGTGTTCCGACTCTTCACATCCTATCTGTATTTTTACAATTTTCTTTTTTACCCAGGCATGCATATATATATATATATATATATATATATATATATATATATAATCCAAGAGAGTTAGGGGTCGAGGATCCAACCAACTAAGGGATAATATCTATCCAATATACTGATGGGAGGGTACCTTTAAATTTGTAATCTTGATTGTTGATATGACATAGTATGTCATAAGTGTCTGCATATTGTCTTTATTGTCATTTTGATTATAAAATAAATAGATTAATCAACAGAGTACAGTGTCTGCAAGTTGATGAGTACCTCATATTCCCCTCCATTTTCTTATTGCTATA
>NC_068991.1:74195784-74196768 GCF_001194135.2 Octopus bimaculoides
TATATATATATATATATATATATATATATATATATATATATAGTCGAATATGTTATGATTAGAGAGTGATTTAGCTGCATTTTCTAGTAGACTGACTGACTGACTGATGACCATATGGAAACTCTTGTGGATGTGGTGGCTACATTGGTATTGGTGACTGATGCCTACCAAACCAGTTTTCTGCTCCAAGTGAAAGCTTACAGCGCTACCAATAACCAGGTTTTTATGCTTCATTTATTTAGCTTTTATTTGTCATTAGTTAACAATATTTCCACCTGTAGTAAATAAGAAAGAAGGAAGCATTACGAGTGAATAACCATTGAGGTTGTTGACAGAGGAACAGAAAGGTATGATGACTGGTGAAAGTAAACTCTGGAAATTGTCAGGCAGAACTGGTTAGGCCTGGTCTGAAAGATATGTTGGAAGTCAGACATAAAAATGACTAAGTAATGAAATATATTGTCAGTCGTATTGCAGAAGTGTGGCTGTGTGGTTAAGAAGTTATGTCATGTGTGTGACGTTGTAGTTCAAGATTTGATCCTCAGTCTGGTGCCTTAAGAACGGTTAAGGTACCAATTATATAGTCTTGGGTCAAGCAATGCATTTGCATTCATTGCAAACATAATTTGGTAAATAAAATGGATGCAGGATCCTATTGTTTATATATGTATATATGTGTGTGTGTATATATATATATTCTTTTACTTGTTTCAGTCATTTGACTGTGGCCATTTTGGAGCACTGCCTTTAGTCGAGCAAATTGACCCTAGGATATATTCATTGTAAGCCTAGTACTTATTCTATAAGTGTCTTTTGCCAAATCGCTAAGTTACGGAGATGTAAACACACCATGGTGGGGGTACAAACACGGACACACACACACATCTCTCTCTCTCTCATATATATATATATATAAATAGATATATATATATACATGACGGGCTTCTTTCAGTTTCCATCTATCAAATCCACTCACAAGGCTTT
>NC_068991.1:74196868-74197597 GCF_001194135.2 Octopus bimaculoides
AGTGAGTGAGAGTGAGTGAGTGTGGCAATGAGTGAGAGAGAGAGAGATGGTAGTATGTAATCTCCGGTTCAGTCCTACTTGTGTGGCACCGTGGGCAAGTGTCTTTTACTATAGCCCTGGGCTATAGAAAAAACAAAAAGAATCTGTGCTCTTTACATAAAGTCCATTGCAATATATTTTCTGCAGGGAGTTACAGACACTCCCTGATCACTCTCTGTGTTTGATAGGCAGTGAACCAGTGACTGACTCATTGGAATTTATAATTATGATGTTATCACTCACAAAAATGCAGATACACACATACATATATGTTTGTGTGTGTATATACATATACATATATACACACACACACACACACACACACACATAAATATACATATGCACACACATGCATAAAAATATTTATATACATACATATATAGACACATATACATACACATATATACATTTATATAAGCACATATATACATACACACACATATATACATATATATATATACACACACATATACACATTTATATACATATATATATATACACACACACACACACATTTATATACATATATATATACACACATATAGACACATACATGTATATATGTATACATACATATGGAGAGGGAAGAGAAAGATAGGTGTGTGTGTGTGTGTGTGTGTGTGTGTGTGTGTCTGTGTGTGTGTGTGTGTGTGTGTATGTGTGTGTGTGTGTGTGTGTGTGTGTGTGTGT
>NC_068991.1:74197814-74199359 GCF_001194135.2 Octopus bimaculoides
TATATATGGACAGATAGAGAGAACAAGAGGGAGAAAAGAGAAAAGCAGAAAAGAGAAAAGAGAAAAGAGAAAAGCAGAAAAGCAGAAAAGAGAGAGAGCAACAGAGTAGGGAGGAGAGAAAAAGAGCAAAAGAGAGGAGAAGGAGGTATGAAAACAATGAGAAAGTGAGTTCAAATCTCTGTATGGTCTGTTAAACTTTTCTCGCTTGTAACTTGAATAAGATAAATAAATAAGAATCCAGTTCCAGAAATATGGTTTTATGTGGAAGAAATTAGAGCATAAACAGTTGTTGGCTGTTGTGAGTCATTTCTCAATTGAATGAGTTACAGGTGAGCCATACTCCTGAGTGACCTCTCTGAATACACACAAGGAATGGCTGTGAGGAATCGAGAAAGAAAGATGGAAGAATGATGGATACACACACATAGAGAGAGAGAAAGATGAACAGAGACAGAGAGTAGAAGTGAGAGGAGGAAGAAGAAGGGAGTAGATGAGAAAATGAGAGAAAGGAAGAAAAAGAGAGAGAGGGGGGAAAGAAGATGAGAAAGAGAGAGAAAGAAAAAACTGAGAATTTTAGTTGATATATTTTGGCCAAAGTCCAAATATCATCCTGGTTCTGACCAATCATAGATTACCGAGAATCATTTACAAACCGATCGGATCACATGTATTGGTACAGTGGTCAATAGCATTTGTTTACTCAGCCAGCAGTACAATACCATGACCGAATGAGGGAGCATCTGTGAGGTCATTCAGGCAGCTAGAAATAGAAACCAAATCACCCTTGAATTTCTAAGAAATACTAAATTGGATGAAGCACTTTTGGGTTGTCTGTGCATAGGAACAAGGCAGGGTGGTCATGGCTGAAATATCTTTGATCGTGGATCTGTTTTGAAAAAGTTGATTTTTGGGTTGACCATAAAGCATTCAAACCGGTCAGATCTGGCTCAAATATTCAGCCCTGTTTTAGGTTAAAACTGTTCAGATCTGACCTCTCACGCCTGCCCTACAATGTCACTGTAAAAATAAACAGCCACATGAGAATCTTAAAGCGATGAGATAAAGCATGATTAATTAAAAAGATTATATATAAATATGCTTTACATTCGACAAAGTAAATCTGAATGCTAAAGGGTTTTAACTAACAGGTACAACAAATGGGGCTTTGAAAGAGCCTTTAGGGCACAGGTTCTCAAAGAGGACAGTCCAGGTGAGCACTAATGTCTAAGGGGGTGCAGTAGAGAAAAAGGGGGCATAGTATTGTATACAAATTATATAATATATTCTTTTCTACTCTAGGCACAAGGCCCAAAACTTTTTGGTGGGTGGGTGCCAGTTTATTAGATCGACCCAATATGCAACTGGTACAAAATTTATCGACCTCGAAAGGATGAAAGGCAACGTCGACTTCGGCAGAATTTGAACTCAGAACGTAAAGACAGATGAAATACCACTAAGCATTTCGCCCAGCGTGCTAACGATCCTGTCAGCTCGTATAGTATATATTAATTAGTAAAATATAAAATATTTATCTATACATAAAAA
>NC_068991.1:74204155-74205126 GCF_001194135.2 Octopus bimaculoides
GGCACATAAAAGACACCATTTCGAGCGTGGCCGTTTTCGTGCGGGTGACACGTAAAAGCACCCACTACACTCTCTGA
Organism: Octopus bimaculoides; assembly: GCF_001194135.2. NCBI lineage: Eukaryota > Metazoa > Mollusca > Cephalopoda > Octopoda > Octopodidae > Octopus > Octopus bimaculoides. The sequence continues at coordinate 74,204,233 of NC_068991.1, forward strand.
GTGGTTGGCATTAGGAAGGGCATCCAGCTGTAGAAACTCTGCCAAATCAGACTGGAGCCTGGTGTTGCCATCCGGTTTCACCAGTCCTCAGTCAAATCGTCCAACCCATGCTAGCATGGAAAGCGGACGTTAAACGATGATGATGATGATGATGATGATGTATCAATACCAATAATCTTTTAGGGTTGGTAATTAACAATTGATAAACGGACGTTTTTTGGGTGCCAAACAAAGCATCACCAATTCAAAATTATACATAACACTGCAATAATCAAGTCCTGTCATGTGATTAATGTGTGTTTGAGTGACAACACCCACATTTGCTATTCATGTGGCAGTAACAAAAAAAAAAAAAAAGATAAAAAGAATAAGGAACCCTAGATTAAATCTTATATGTTTTGGAAGTTTTGAGTGAGCTTTAAACAAATTATTCATTGAAATGTAATATGGGAGTGTGTTCTTGAAAAAATCTGTCGTAAGTTCAAAGTTTTTATTGAAAGTCTACCTTTATGACCAAAGATTTCTGATCGTGATATTTGCCCCCCCCCCTTTTTTTAAATTATTATTTTCCTTTTTGTGTATTTGTTTCTTATATATACATATGTGCAGGTGTGGCAAGAAGCTTGTTTTGCAGCCACATGGTTCTGGGTTCAGTCCCACTGTGTGGCGCCTTGAGCAGGTGTCTTCTAACTATCCACAGACAATTAGTTCTTTTTGATTCCAAATATCCACACACAATCAGCTCTTTTTGATTCCAAATATCCACACACAATCAGTTCTTTTTGATTCCAAATATCCACACACAATCAGTTCTTTTTGATTCCAAATATCCACACACAATCAGTTCTTTTTGATTCCAAATATCCACACACAATCAGTTCTTTTTGATTCCAA
>NC_068991.1:74206759-74208708 GCF_001194135.2 Octopus bimaculoides
TGATTCCAAATATCCACAGACAATCAGTTCTTTTTGATTCCAAATATCCACAGACAATCAGTTCTTTTTGATTCCAAATATCCACAGACAATCAGTTCTTTTTGATTCCAAATATCCACAGACAATCAGTTCTTTTTGATTCGAAATATCCACAGATAATCAGTCCTTTTTGATTCGAAATATCCACAGATAATCAGTCCTTTTTGATTCGAAATATCCACAGATAATTAGTTCTTTTTTGATTCCAAATATCAATAGACAATCAGTTCTTTTTGATTCCAAATATCCAGACAATCAGTTCTTTGGTTCCAAATATCCAGACAATCAGTTCTTTGGTTCCAAATATCCACAGATAATCAGTTCTTTTTTATTCCAAACATACACTGACAATCAGGATACAGAAAAGCTACAGGTGACATTCATGTGAGGTACAAGGGAAAGTGGGTCATCTCAAACTAGATATTCCAATCTGGGCATCATTGATACTTAAATTAGGATATTGTATTACAAGGCCAGGGGATAGGCTTCTATGAAATTTTATCTGGGTATTATTGGGATTATGAACAATAGACGAACAGAGGTCAGCAAAATGTAGATGAAGTATAATATTTTGGTATGGATATCACACAGGTGTAAGAAAGAAGACACTAAACTGAAAGCAAAAAACAAATAAAACACCAGCCAATTAACAATAAAAAGACATAGATGCTACCATAGTTAGGATGGTTAAAGTTTGGTGTGGTAATTGCATTGATAACAGGACAAGAGTTGTTGATATAGATGAAAGGAACTCAAGATAGCAAAATAACTGGATCATGACAGCAGGACCAACTGCCTTACAATATTCATTCTGTTAGTAAGCCAGAATGACGACTATAAGAATATTACTTAGTTCAATTACCACTGGATTCCACTTTATCTTTCATGTTTTCAAGTTTGTTAAAGTACCAGTCTTATATTGGGATCGATTCTTATGTCTTTATTTCTCTCTTTGGAATAAATTGGCCTGTGGTCAGACTTGGAGAGGAATATTGTTCTAGCAACATCTAAAAATACCCAAGGCACAATATTTTGCAACTTTACCTCTGTGACTTCATCAGGAGCTGGAGACTTCAGGTAGGGCAAAGTAACCTGGTTTTTCCTTGGTAGGATTGATATAGTTTAGTACTTCTAGCTGAGGAATAGTTCAAAGTATTGCAATATCCAGATTTAGACAATAGACATTAGTGAAGGGAGTAAGAACAGATGTGAAATCTTACCGATACCAAACCACCAAAATTTGGTCCCTGGTTCTATACCACACACTTCCTGTTTTAAAGTATTCTAAATTAAAACCTTCGATCAATCTTCGGTGTTAATTGTCAGCTTAATAATGTCAGCTTAATAATAACAGAGTTATTTTACAAAATTCATTATTTTCAGAATTTATTGAAATAAAAGCAATGCATTTCAAGAGAAATATGGTAACCTAAGGGTTACGCACGATGTAAAGTCTGTTGTTGTTGTTGCTGTCAATGTTGCCCTTCAGCAGCAGGACATCTACACTGAAACAGATGTTGGATCAAAGATATATCAGTGTTTAGCATTCATTTTTTTGTATTTTCAAATTGTATCTAGAATTACATGAGCCAATGTGGCTGTTGCTTTAAAGTAATGGTGGGGTGGGGGGGCATGGTTTGAGAAAATTTTGCTGCTGTTTGTAGGATACTGAAAAACCATCTACAATTGACAAACTCCTCTGTCAGTGCTTGTGCAGAGCAAATAGTGTGTGTGTGTGTGTGTGTGTGTGCAAGTAGGCAGTGAGATGGGCTGCATCAAGCACCATGATATATGTCAGTAAAAATACCAAAATAAGCAAAGACAAATGAGCAAGGAATAATTCTTTAAAAAATGGCATGGAATAAAGATTAGAGAAATATGCAAATACCGTTAGTAGGAATCATCGTAAG
>NC_068991.1:74209399-74209656 GCF_001194135.2 Octopus bimaculoides
CACACACACACACGTCTACACGTACACACACACACACGTCTACACGTACACACACACACACGTCTACACGTACACACACACACGTCTACACGTACACACACACACGTCTACACACACACGTCTACACGTACACACACACAAGTCTACACGTACACACACACACAAGTCTATATGTACACACACACACAAGTCTATATGTACACACACACACAAGTCTATATGTACACACACACACAAGTCTATATGTACACACACAA
>NC_068991.1:74209666-74211047 GCF_001194135.2 Octopus bimaculoides
CACAAGTCTATATGTACACACACACACAAGTCTATATGTACACACACAAGTCTATATGTACACACACAAGTCTATATGTACACACACAAGTCTATATGTACACACACACGTCTATATGTACACACACACGTCTATATATATATACACACACACACACATATCTATCTATATATATATATATATATACACAGACATATATATATATATATATGTAAGAGAGCCATTGTATGTGTGTGTGTGTGTGTTGACATTGTGTGATAGTTGTAAATGAGTGTCATTGTCACACAGTGTAATTCATTCCCAGTATTCTGTGAGATCATGTCTGGTTGAGGGGAAATATTACCTTTGCTTGGAAACAAACGAGGGTTGGTGACTGGAAAGGCATCTGGCTTTAAGGGTATTGTGAAAGGCCTGATTGGAGGCCCAACCGTCTCAGTTCTTTTATAGGGCTTAGCAAAAACAAATGACCGCTGCAGTATACAAACAAACGTATGAACGATATCTTGTAATGGTAAATAATGGTAATGGTAAATAGTGGAGACACAATGGCCCAGTGGTTAGGGCAGCGGTCTCGCGGTCGTAGGATTGTGGTTTCGATTCCGAGATCGGGCATTGTGAGTGTTTACTGAGCGAAAACACCTAAAGCTCCACGAGGCTCCAGCAGGGGGTAGTGGTGAACCCTACTGTACTCTTTCACCACAACTTTCTCTCACTCTACCTTCCTATTTCTGTTGTACCTGTAATTCAAAGGGCCAGCCTTGTCACACTGTGTTACGCTGAATCTCCCCGAGAACTACGTTAAGGGTACACGTGTCTGTGGAGTGCTCAGCCACTTGCATGTTAATTTCATGAGCAGGCTGTTCTGTTGACCGGATCAACTGTGGAACCCTCGTCGTCGTAAGCGACGGAGTGCCAACCAATGGTAAATAATTCAATGACATTAAATGACAACTAGTAACAAAAATACGAGTACTTTTTATGCAATTATATATGTTCATTATGTGTTTGTATTATATATATATATATATATATATATATATATACATACACACGTGTGTGTAGCCAAGACCTCATTTAAACATAATCAATTGTCTGTTATATTAAGCAACAAACTGAAGTCTTTTATAAATATAACATTAGCCTGAATTCCGTGCTGTGAGTATAAAACAAAATGATGGCACAACCCAAAATGGAATAATTGATCAGATATTATTAACTCAATTTATTATTAACAATGAAACAATACAACAAATTTCATTTATCATGGAATTCTAATGATTTTTTTTAACACTTGCACAAGGGAATAGCAGTATATACCAATTATGGTGCTATGTGTGTGTATGTGTATATATATACATATATATATATATATATATATATA
>NC_068991.1:74211093-74217531 GCF_001194135.2 Octopus bimaculoides
TGTGTGTGTGTGTGTGTGTGTGTGTGTGTGTGTATATATATATATATACCAAATCCACTCACAAAGCTTTGGTCAGCCCAAGGCTGTAGTAGAAGAGACTTGCCCATGGTGCCACACAGTGGGACTGAACCCAGAACCATGCAGTTGGGAAGCAAGCTTCTTACCACACAGCCATGCCTGTGCATAATGATCATTTCTACTAGACACTAAATCAAATATCTGCAGGGGGAATGGGAAGTCAATTAACTAGACCTAAGTATTTTGCTGGTATCAGCTGTATTTATCCTGGAAGTATGAAACACTCCACCTTATTGTTTCCAAGCAAACTTTTTAATTCCTTTCATATTTCATAAAACTACCCCTAGCTCTATGATACAACCTGCTGCTTTAACCCTTTTGTTACCGTATTTCTGTTGAGATGCTCTGTGTTTCTTTCAATTAATTTTAAATATAACAAAGAATTTAGTAAAATAACTTAGTTATCATTAAGCTAGTGTTCGGAACATAAATTGTGACTAAGGTTTGGTGGAAGATTTTAATTCAGAACTTTTGAAAACAAGACATTTGTACTACAGAACCAGAGGCAGTTTCACCTGGGTTGGTATCGAAAGGGTTAAATTTATCTAAAAACTTCCAATCAAAATTTCATGTCAATTCATGTCCAAAACACCAGCTTGACCCTTTAGCAGTCAGATTGTTCTGTCAAATGTAATGTTTATTTATTCACACTGCTTTGAATTAATCATGCATTATTTTGTAGCCTTGAGAAGTCAATGATGCAATTGTTTAATTTTCAAGTGACATTGTAGGGTAGGTGTGAGATGTTGGATCTGGGTGGTTTGAACATAAAGCAAAATATTTGGGCTGCATATGGCCAGTTTAAATGCTAAAGGGTTAATAACGGCAGAAATATTTTATTAAATTCACTATTTCCAAAATTAATTGAAATAAAGGTTATGTAACTTAAAAGAAATATAACAAATGGCTTAAGCAAGCAGACATGGCTGCATTCATGGCTTGCATAACACAAAATTCTCACTGAAGGTGCGTATTTCACCATCATTTGATTTTGCTCAAAGTGTCCTAGTTTTCTGCCCTTAGAATAATTTTCTAAATTCTTGAGTGAAGAATGCTCCCATGTACAAAAGTAAAATGATAAATAAATAAATGATTAACATACCTGACAATTGCAATTAACCTGTCGCTTTCTATTTTTACTGTAGGACTATGTGAAGTTACCGGTCAGATGAATCAAAAATAACTATAATTAGAAAGAAGATTCACACACACAGGCATGCACACACAGGCATGTGGACACACATACACACTCGCATGCAAACACACACACACACACGTAAATACCGGTGTACTGGTGAATTGTGGTAATACTGGGTCAGGGCTGGTTTAGAAGCATGGAAAAATTGCAAAAGGAGTCAATTTATTGGGGATGGTGGTGGTTGGAAGGGGAGAGTATTTTCATGCCAGTGGGATCTCTTACAAATATGGGGTGGGGGTGGGGGGACTTCCAAATTTCTTTCCTTAAAAAAAAAAAAAAAAAAGATGTGCTAAATTAGTCTTTTAAGATAAATGTTATTTCTCTTTAATAATAAGCTTATCTAATATATATTATATCTAAGAGAAGGTATGGTTCTGTGGTTAAGAAGTTAGTTTCCCAACCATGTAGTTTTGAGTTCAGTCCCACTGTGCAGTACTTCAATGCATCTTTAAACTGACACCAAAACTATATTCACATACAGTAGAAAGAACCTCACAGTATGAGTGATTTGCTGTGCAAGCCAAGCCTCGTGCGAATTTTTGTCTTGAAGTACAGACGAAAATCCGCGGTACGAGCTCACAAATCGCCCCATCTTTAAAGTAATTCAGTTAATAAAACCAATTTTCATATTTATTCTGCGTTCTCTTTTTTATAATTGTCATTCTACTTGTAACCTCAACTTTTGTTTTAAAACCCATAAATTATTTTTGAGTGTTTTTTGGGGGGAGGGGCTGGAACAAATTAATTATATTTTAGTTAATTTCAACAGTGAAAACTGTTTTGTAAAACTAGTAAATCACAAAACGAGCTCAATTATAGAATGAATTGAACTCGTATTGCAAGATATCCCTGTCCTTCACATCTCCCCTACTGTATGTTACCAATAACCCTATTGTTATTCCTTTACTTGTTTCAGTCATTGGACTACGACCATGCTGGGGCACCACCTTTAGTCGAGCAAATCGACCCCAGGACTTATTCTTTGTAAGCCTAGTACTTATTCTATCGGTCCCTTTTTGCCGAACCACTAAGTTACGGGGACATAAACACACCAGCATCGGTTGTCAAGCAATGTTGGGGGGACAAACACAGAAACACAAACACACATACATATATACGACAGGCTTCTTTCAGTTTCTGTCTACCAAACCCACTCACAAGGCTTTGGTTGGCCCAAGGCTATAGCAGAAGATTCTTGCCCAAGGTGTCATGCAGTGGGACTGAACCCAGGATCATGTGGTTGGGAAGCAAGCTTCTTATCACACAGCCACTCCTGCAGTCATACATCTGAGTCATTAGAACTTATCAGATCCTGTTGAACCAACCAACCTCTACCCACAGGAGAAAGTGGATTTTATATAATGACAATGAGGTCTGTCTGTATTTATGTATGTACTAGATTTAATGCAACATCCAGTTTAACTACCACAATACCCACCTAAACCTTAGATTCAGAAGGGGTTCTCTGAGTATAATTACCTTCTTTCTAATCTAAAAAGGGTCATGGGGCTCTAGCCATCCTTCTCTCCCTAACCCATGGAAACACACAGACAACTTCCTGTTGTAATATCTGAAGCCTTTCAAATATGGTAAGGGATATTGAATACAATTTTGGCAACAAAGGTTTTCCTTTGGATTAATTCCAACATATTGAAGCAGCATTTCTGACATTCTCAAGTGTGAATAATTGCTTCTGGTTTTTGGATATCTGTTCTGGAACCCATATTGATTCGATCTTTATTCCCCACTAAACCAAGCATCTTTATCGTCTCTAACAGATCTTCAACAAAGGCAAAAAGAAAAAGTAAAGCAATATAAGAAGAATGGTCAAAAGTAGAATTCCATTTAATGGGTTCTATCTTAGATGTCCAATTAGCTATCAACTTGCAAAAGTGACGTTTTTGTTGAGCCAATGAGAGAGCCTCCATGTAGTTGGTCTACCTGCTAGAAATAGCAAAACATACCCTGATATCTTGAAAGAAAGAAAAGAAAACACTGCCTAATTCAATAATACGTTTTAATACAAAACAATATGTGTGTGTCATCATCATCATCATTTAACGTCCACTTTCCATGCTAGCATGGGTTGGATGATTTGACTGGGGACTGGCAAACCAGACTCCAATCTGATCTGGCAGAGTTTCTATAGCTGGATACCCTTCCTAATGCCAACCACTCAGAGTGTAGTGAGTGCTTTTTACGTGCCACCATATATGAGGCAATGTGGCCGATGCCAGTGTCACTTAACTAGCACCTGTGCTGGTGGCACGTCAAAAGCACCTTTTGAGCGCTGGGCCTCACAGATGCCACGATAAATGACCGAGACCTTTGGTAATGTGCTGTGCTTGAGAAGAAGACCCATCAAGCCGAGCAAAATCAGTCATAGCAGATACTGGTGCCATGCAAATGGCACCTGTGCCAGTGGAATGTAAAAGCACCCATTACACACTCAGAGTGGTTGGCATTAGGAAGAGCATCCAGCTGTAGAAACCTTGCCAGATCAGATTGGGGCCTGGCGCAGCCTACTGGCTTGTCAGTCTCCAGTCAAACTGTCCAACCCATGCCAGCATGGACAACGGACACTATATGATGATGATGGTGGGAAGTTGGCAGAATTGTTAGTATGCCTGGCAAAATGCCTGAAGGCATTATGTCTGTCTTTATGTTTGGGGTTCAAATCCTGCTGAGACTGCCTTTCATCTTTTCAGGGTTGATAAAATAAGTACCAGTTGCATACTGAGGTCAGTGTAATCTACTTACCCTCCTCTTCCCTCAAAATTGCTGGTCTGGTGCCAAAATCTTAAACTAATATACATATGATTTTTACAAGGAAAATGTTGACAGTAACTTCAAAGTTGTGGTTCGCTCACAGTCATGTGATTGTCTGATGAAGACAAGCAAGGCAGAACATACAACACTGACCCACCACCAACCGTGAAAAGTAAGAAATATGCATTCTGCTTTAAAATATTTGGTAATCCTTCAGTTTAATGTTAAAAATTGTTTTTATGCATAATTTGACATAAAAGCAAACATATATGAGTGTATGTGTGCATATTAAAGACAGGATGATCATGGCTGGAATGCCTCTAGTCATTAGCCAACTCAATTGGAAACTGATTAGCAGTTAAACAACAAAATGCGAATGACTTAAGAGAAAGAGAAAGTAAAGAGAAAAGAGAGGAAAAAGAAAAGGAAGAGAAAAATGAAAGAAAAAATGAATGAAAGAAAAATGAAAGAATGAAAAAACGAGAAGAAAGGAAAGAATGAAAGAAAGAGAAAATAATGCAGAGAACTTCATACATTGTGAGGAGAGAATTTATTGATTATTTCCTTATATTTCGGGTGATTCACTCATTTGCAGAGGAAAGCAGTCATAGAATTATTATTTTCTACTCTAAGCACAAGGCCCAAAATTTTGGTGGAGGGGGCCAGTTGATTAGATCGACCCAAGTACACAACTGGTAATTAATTTATCAATCCTGAAAGGAAGTAAGGCAAAGTGGACCTCAACAGAATTTGAACTCAGAACGTACCAACAGACGAAATACCGCTAAGCATTTCGCCCGGTGTGCTAATGCTTCTGCTAGCTCACTCCCTTAGTCATAGAATTATTGGAGATTAGTGGTGGGCCATGGTGCAAACTATGGCGGAAGTATTGGCAGAGTGTAAAACAAAAGACCATCACAGCAAATATTGGACTCCATTTTGTAGACAGATGTCTATAATATAAATTTAGTGTTACACCACTAGCAATATTTATCAAAAAGATTTTTCAAATGAAGGGAGGGTAAAATAACTTTAGTATATATATATTTATATATATATCGAGGCAGATACTGGTGTCACGCAAATGGTACCCATGCCAGTGGCATGTAAAAGCACCAATTACACACTTGAAGTGTTTAGCATTAGGAAGGGCATCTAGCTGCAGAAATCATGCCAAATCAGACAGGAGCCTCGTGCAGCCCTTTGGCATACCAGCCCTGGTCAAACCATTGAACCCATGCCAGCATGGACAATGAACGTTAAATGATGATGACAGGGCATGTGGGTGTGTATGTATGTATATATATCCACATACCCTGTAACTATTATTGCTATCTGCTTGCCCCCACTGACCTGGGTGTTCCACCCACACACAACAAGCAAACTTTACCCTCAACCTACCCCAACAAAACAATCTACACCACATCTCTCCTCTTTCTCGCCTTTCCTCCTCCATTCATTATGCCTACCTCTCACTCCCCAATCCTGCCCTCACACCCATTCCTCTGTATCATTGCTACCCGGTAGCCCCCTCCAACTCTCTATATATCCAGGTCCTTCACCAATTACTCGTACTCTTTCATCACACTCCCTTCACAATATCCTGCCACTTCTATTATTGCATTTGAACCTCAAGGGTATACTCTGTCACTTGCCACTATCTATACCTGTCTCTTCTTTTACTCAACCATCCCATTTTTATTCTGATCCTTATTCCGTGTGAGTATGCCCACCATTTTGCCACCATCTCTACCCTGATGTCTCCCACTCTCTCTCCTTCTCCTGCACTCCCCCTCAGGCTGAGCAACCATGTATTTCCTTTGCGGTAGAATACCTGTTTCTATCTTCATTCCTGATCTCTCTTTGACCAGGTAACCTTGAACTTCCTCTACAACAAGACACCTGTATCTGTCTCACTATAACCTTCTCATCATCACCTCCTCCAATGCCTCTTCCCCTCTTAAAAAACTTTTTGTTTTTATATCTTGCAAGTACTTGGTGACCCTGTCAGTTCAGGTGCCACTGAAAAGCCCACAATCCACACTGTAAAGTGGTTGGTGTTCGGAAGGGCATCCAGCTGTAAAAACCTTGCCTGTGCCATGTAAAAAGCACCAAGTCCACTCTGCTGAGTGGTTGGTGTCAGGAAGAGCATCCAGCTGTAAAAATCTTGCCAAAACAGTCACAGAAGTCTGGTGCAGATTTCGGCTTGGCCGGCTTTTGTGGAACCATCCCATTCATGCTAGCATGGAAGACGGACATTAAACGATGATGATGATGATGTATATTAGTAAATTAGAAGAGATAATACATCAAGGGAAGATGAAAGAAGCTAAATCTGTTTACAATGAGCCATAGATGAAACAGAAAGGGTTTTTTTGTTTTGTTTTGTTTTT
>NC_068991.1:74217725-74231504 GCF_001194135.2 Octopus bimaculoides
TTCACTGGTACTTGATTTATCGACTCTGAAAGGATGAAAGACAAAGTCAACCTCAGTGGAAATTGAACTCAGAAGAACTGATAGACAAAATGCTACTGAGCATTTTGCCCTGCATGCTAACAATTCAGCCAGCTTGCCACATGCAGCATAAAATACCAACCAACTAACATGACCTACAAGAAATAGCACTTTCATTCTGGCAAGCAAGGGCAACAACTCAGGGCAGGTTTTATTCTTATTTGACCTCTTTTGTAAAGTGGTGATGATAAAGTTTCCCATTTGTATAAACAATAAGCACTAGGCTTAAAAATAAGAACTGGGGCCAATTTGTTTGACTAAGGTGGGTACCTCAGCATGGCTGCAGTCCAGGGACAGAAACAAGAAGTATAAGATAACTTTGATCTTTGGCTTTTAGCTTCCTGTAATGGTAGTACTGATAAGGAACTTCAATGTTCAAGTGTTTAGTTTATTGATAACATCTTTGTTTTGTAATCTTGTGTTTATCATTTATTTTTTCCATTGTTATCAGAAGAAAAAAAAAATGAAATAGATCATTTTTAATTTTTAAATGAATTTAGATTAACTAATGTTAAAATCTCAAGTTATGTCATGCTGAAGAGTCCAGAAAAAGGATGAAATAGTGTTATCCATGTCTACCAGAGATTTTAAGGACTTTATCTCATGAAAAAAAAAAAAAAGAATAAGGAAATATATTTACTCTTTTGATAATGATTTCTCAACATAAGAAAAATAAACTTAGAAGTGATTCTCTATCCTTCAGAAGCAATTTCCAATAATTCTACAGAACCATTTATCGTTACCATGGAGATGAACAGTAATAGGGTTAGTGACGATTTTAAGGAGAGAGATGCATCAAATATGCTAAAAACCTACTTTACTGCTAAGTTTTTGTGCAGCAGGAGCATTTGGACTTAACAGTAAAGTAAATATGCTTTTTATTTTTACTTGCACGTTAATTTCACGAGCAGGCTGTTCCGTTGATCGGATCAACTGGAACCATGACGTCGTAAGTGCCAACAACAATAATAGAAGACACTTGCTCAAGGTGCCATGCAGTGGGACTGAACCCAAAGCCATGTCGTTGCAAAGCAAACTTCTTACTCTTTTACTTGTTTCAGTCATTTGACTGCAGCCATGCTGGAGCACCACCTTTAGTCGAGAAAATCGACCCAGGACTTATTCTTTGTAAGCCTAGTGCTTATTCTATCAGTCTCTTTTTGCCGAACCACTAAGTTACAGGGACATTAAACACACCAGCGTCAGTTGTCAAGCGATGGTGGGGAGGGACAAACACAGACACACAAGCACACACATATATACATATATAAGACGGGCTTCTTTCAGTTTCCGTCTACCAAATCCATTCACAAGGCTTTGGTCGGCCCGAGGCTATAGTAGAAGACACTTGCCCAAGGTGCCACGCAGTGGGACTGAACCCGGAACCATGTGGTTGGTAAGCTAGCTACTTACCACACAGCTACTCCTGTACCTATCTTAGTCAAGAAATTTTCATTAATATTATCACCTTAGTCATGAGAACAATGATTACACAGCATATCAAGTACGCTAACATCCATTTTACTATTGAGAGAGAGAGAGAGAGAAAGAGTTAGTAGGGCATGGAATCATGCAGTCATTGAATCTGCTCACTGTAGAAGCTTAATCTTTCTCTCTGATCTTTCTTTACTTATGCCAAAATGAGAGCCATATGCTCAAAGACAAAGAAATCTTTAAACAATATGTTCACAACTGGAACATGATGGCCAGAACAGGGAGGGGACAATGGAGAGAAAAAAAAATTTTGAAGGAAGTTAACCCATTTGTGACCAGTACACACTGCTTAATTGTTTAATAAACAATCAAGTATTTGGAGAGATTTAACAACATTTCATTATTAAGCAGCTGTTTCGAACACAACAAAAGACTTCATACACGAATTGGTTTGTTATTGAGCTCCAGCATGGCTGTAGTTTGGACTTTGGGGTTATTTTCCTTTTGGAAATTTTTTCTTTTGAATTCTATCATATTGACCCCAGTAATAATTTCAATCTGGTACATATTTTATCTTTGTTTTTTGTATCTGGTTTACAACATTCTTATTTTATCAATCTCTATTTACCAAATGGCTAAGTTACTTTTTGATGTGGGTGAACTGAAAGTATTCTTTTTTTACTAGAAATCGGTACAAATACTTTCCACTCTAATTGAAGGCATTTGTTTTAATTAAAGATATACTGACAGCACAGCTGGGCAAGACTGGGTGTCAAGCTCTTCAATAGCATTGCCCTACCCCTACACTATTATACACAAGTGATCGTCAGCATCGTCGTTTAACGTCCGCTTTCCATGCTAGCATGGGTTGGACGATTTGACTGAGGACTGGTGAAACCAGATGGCTACACCAGGCTCCAATCTGATCTGGCAGAGTTTCTACAGCTGGATGCCCTTCCTAACGCCAACCACTCAGAGAGTGTAGTGGGTGCTTTTACGTGCCAGTCACGTGGTACTGGCAACGGCCACGCTCAAAATGGCGGTTTTTCACATGCCACTTGCACAGGAGCCAGTCCAGCGGCACTGGCAATGACCTCACTCGAATGTCTTTTCATGTGCCAGTAAGGCGACACTGGTAACGATCATGCTCAAATGGTGCTATTTACATGCCACTGGCACGGAAGCCAGACAGCTGCTGATATGTAGTTTATTTTGAAGAAGAAAGAACAGTAACTGGCCATGACACAGAGGGTCATGGAAGGATTCATACTGGGAATATTGTTGCAGAAGCATTTTCCAAAACGAGGTAATTCAAGAGCAGAGAGGAGTGAATGAGGTGACGATGGAATACTAAAAAGAAAAGTTCTGTTGGGCCAGACATGTTACAAGGTTCACAGACAACAGGTGGACCTGTGCAGTTGTGTTGAGTTGGGTCCTGGAAGAGACAACTTGGAAGATCTCAAAGACAAATAGAAGATGACATAGTGTCAAACAATTCGGGCCTAGGTGGGAAAGGGTGCTATCAAGGGAAGAATGGAAACGCATTGGAAATAGAAGTGTATAGGGATATGATTTCTACAGTTTCTGGGCTACAAAATTCCATTTATAAGACTTGGTGCAATCCAAGGATACAGACAAAAAAAAAATGCTTGTCTGAGATGCCATGTGATGATATTGAACCTGGAAGTACCTGGCTATACCTGGACATTGAGGTATAATATACACTCATGGGGATCTGTATGTGTGTGTGTGTATTGTATGTATGTATTTGTGAATGTGTTAAATGCCTTGATTACCTACCCACAATGCAACTGTTTCAGATTCAACATAGAATCTAAAGCCAAGTCACATCACTCGCCAAACAAGTCCAACACCAAAGAAGCATTTGAAGTATTTAGCAATTTTCTTGGGGGTGGGGATGATGATCATCTTGAGGAGTGAGGATGGGGCTCCAACTGTAACATTTGTTCATTATTCTAGATTTTTTTTTGCCTTGTTGTTTAAGTAACGCAGGAATCTCGAGAATCCAAGGGTTGGTTCTGTACATATCCACACAATTCCTCCTTTAGGTAAAAGTGGGGGAAGGGTTCTTACATGAAAAAAAAAAAGAGTGATAACAAAACCATCCCAGAAATAAATAACCCCCAGATGTCCACAGAAATAGTTTCCTACTCGAAATATCTCTGAGGCAACAACAAGGAAGATTTTTGTTTTATCTTCTCTCACACGATACCATACTTCTAAAATAACCGAAAGGACTGCCTCATTTTCTTAATTTGTGGCATTTAACCATTAACAGTAAATACATAGACATACATACATATCTCTAAATGGAACAATATACTTCCTATATAAAATGTGGTTGATGAATGACTAAAGACGTTAATCAGTGATGACTAGTTAAACTTTAAATATCCTCAATGAAGCTAGATTTCCCGTTTGATATATTTGTTATTGTGGATGTTTAGCCCCATCCAGCAGACCAACGATATAAAGTATTCTGTCCTCGAGTCCAGTATTGCATTGTGATGCAGGCTATAGTTATGCAGCTAAGAAGCTTGCTTTGGAACCACGAAGTTGTGGGTTGAGTCCCCACTGCATGGCATTCGGGCAAAAGATCTTGAACGATAGCCCTGAGCCGACTAATTGTCTTGAGAGTGAATTTGGTTGAGGGAACCTGTGTGAAACACAAACACACACATACATACATACATAGTGTGTGTGTGTGTGTGTGTTGGTTTGCTTACATCCCTGTAATCTAGACACAGAATACGTTCTCGGTTTAAAAATGGATACTGGTGACAATTTGCTTCGACTAAACCCTTCAGAGCGGTGCCCCAGCATGGCCGCAGTCCAATGACAAACAGGTAAACGGTAAAGAAGTAAAAGTCCTAAGAGTGTGATTTGAGCGAGATTTGGCTGATATTTTTAGCAGAACAAGCGACCAGGTAGAAGCCCGTTCCTGTGACTTTATATGAAATACCGATCGATAATAAATACAAAAGCTGGGAGCTTCGAGAAACAGAAATAAATCAACTGCATAGAAGCTCGTTAGATGGACTGTACCCCTAATTCAAAAAGTGTGCAGTCCTCCTGTCGCTGACTGTCGTACTTTGCTTGAGAAATCTGTTCCTAATGAACACACGTGTCTGTCGAATGCTCGGCCAATTACAGGTTAATTGAAGAGCAGGTAACTCAGTTGATCGAACAGATCAATCCTTTCTGTCGAACAACGGATATCCACCATGTGCGCGCGTGCGTGTGTTCTGTTTCAGTCATTTGACTGCGGCCATGCTGGAGCACCGCCTTTAGTCGAACAAATCGACCCCAGGACTTATTCTTTGTAAGCCTAGTACTACACACACACAATACCGATTTTGTTTAACCTTTAGTTCTGAAAGCCTCTGCGGGTAAGTGATTCTTTTCGAACCAGGATTGCTGACCTCTGAGGTAAACAAATCTTAAATTAAATATAAAAAATTAATTAATTCGGTGAATTACAGATATCAGAACATTAATATAAATGATGCAAGTTTATTAATACGGTACAGTGGAAGGAACCAGTAAATTGGTCAGGCAAGCGCGGGAATCTGAAATTCCTGCAGATTATAAGAAGCTTCGAAACCATCAGCGTCCAGAAAATCGGACACTTTCTCTTTATTGTGACCAGACATAGCTTCATTGAACATGTCACCGCCTGGAGTATATATATATATATAAAATAATGATAATACAAAGAATAGATATGCATGTATACACACATATATGTACATACTTACGTCTACATGTGTATATAGATGCATATCAGGGTACAGGATGTTAGAAAAATGAACTACAGACAACGGAACGAACACAGGAAAACAGATAGCCACATGGAATTATTCCTTCATCAGCTGCCTCTATTCTAACTAGGCGTTTCGAGATGTGTGTGTGTGTGTGTGTGTATATATATATATGTATGTATACATACACAGTGTGTGTGCGTGTGTAACCGAGGCATAAATTCAAAAGCGAGAGAAATAGGAAGAGAAAGAAAAACTACTTCGTTCACGATTTGACAAAACAAAGTTTATCTAAACGACAATGTAGAAGTGGGTGGTCTATGAGTGGAGTATGGGAGTGTCGTCAGGTATTCACACGCACAGTGGTATTTGGTGAATTGTCACCAGAGATAGCGGTGACGGAGTCGGGGTGATATTTACGATCGGTGAATTCCACTCCCTAAAGTTGGTAGTCAAGGTGACCAGTCAAATCAGCCTACGACTCAAGATGTTCGACGACTAATGTGAATTAAGAATATACACGCACACATTGTATTTATACAAGGAAATGGTTAGACGATGATCACGCCATTTGTTTGACAAACTGAACTATACCCATCTACTCATTGAATTATAGTGAGTGTCTGAGAATTCAGTTCTACAAGTTTCCTCATAGTTTCCGTATGTCAGGTTGGAAAGACTTTGGTGGTGGTGGAGGGGGCGGAAGTCTTGCCGTCAGGTTTCACTCACAAAGGTTGGGTAGAAGCGAGGCGAATTGTAAAATACATTAGGCCAAGACGCCCACGCACGGGATCGAACTTGATAATTCGCGATAGCTAAATGAACTTCTTCGTCACCTAACCCGGACATGCCTGCTTCTACATGTACATACATACGCACAAACACACCCCGTATACACAGACTATCTACTGTTCATAAATACTAATATAACACACACACACACACACACATACACCACTTAAGAGGAAGTAAAATATCTAAAAAAGAGAAAGGAGGGAGGAGGAGGCAGAGGTATAAGAACTGTCAGAATACCTTACTCGAAGTGACTAACACACACACTGAGTGACGCATGCACACACTAACACTCACAGCCATTTGGTCAGGTGAGTGTAACTCACCATTAATTTGGTTATTCAAGGATTTTGGGTTGGTGTACACTCACCGAATTAGTCAGAGACATAGAACATGAGAGTACAAGAGAGGGGGGTGAAGGGGCGTTGGTGCAGGGGAGGAGACTGTCTGGAGAATGAAAGAGGAGAGGGATGAAAGGGGAGAGATGTAGGAAGAGAGAGCGAGAGAGGAGTGGTCAGAGACAAAGAAATAGAGGAAAAGCGAAAAGAAAAAAGAGAGGAGGAAGTGAGAGAGAGAGAGAGAGAGAGAGAAAGAGAGAGAGAGAGAAAATAGCAGAGAGGTGAAGCAGAAAGAGACAGAGAAAAGATCGAAGAGAGAGATGGAGAAACGTGAGATAGTGGGAGAGAAGACAAGACAATAGATGTATCGAAGCAATGAGACTCGTAGATTTCGATAAACGGGTATTTCTTTTCGATGAATGAAACTGTGGACACTGGTACTTCATCTGTTCGACAGATATTACCATGGTTTCTATGAATCCAAGTTCCATTTACAAGGCTTGGGGTTGACTCGGGGCTATGGGATAGGAAACACTAATTGAAGGTGCCGTGGGGCCGATTAGGAAAACATTGTGAAAAGAATTTCGTAACCTAATACTCGTGCATTGTATTTAAAAAAAAAACGGAACGTAATTACTGAATTGGAAATTTTGCCATGATCGAGGTTAACTGCACACTTAACTGGCAACGCAACAACAGCAGTGATTGAGTAAAACCTGGGGGAACTAGCGATGGTTTATGCCGGAAAATAAATGAATACAAATTATTCTGCCTTGAGGAGGAAGTTGGACACTGTGATTAAGATTGTTTCTGAAAAGACATAGCTTCGGGTTCAGTCCTTGTATGTGACACTTTTCTTTAGCCTCGGGTCGACCAAACCCTTGCGAACGGATTTTGTAGACAGAAAGTGAAAGAAGCTAGCCATGTGTCTCGTTTTCTTGACATGTGATAGTTGTAAGCGAGTGACACCGGCATTTAAGTGGTGGCCTTCATTTTCAATCTTTAAGGTAAAAATGTCCAGCCATGGAAACGGGTGATTTTGGTTGATGACAGGAAGGGTATCATCCGGTTGTAGAAAATCTTCCTCAACGAATACCGTCTGAACAATGCAAGCATCGTTAAAATGGACGTAAAAATGATGATGAGGAATACGGTGGAGGAAGCCAAGTCGAACGCTTCAGATGGGACGTTTCGTCACAATGTTAAATAAATATCTATCATTAACCACCTGAACTCTGACGCAGGATTCTATAAGAAACGTTAGTTCTCTTCCTTCTCACAGTAAAATAATAGATTCCATTTTAGAAACAACTGCAAATCTTGGACGGAGAGGACCCTCTAACACCATACAAATGGATAAGCTTGCAGCAAATACTAACTGCAACGTTCTGTTCTCCCTATCTTTCCACCTCTTCTGCCGTTATTACAGTGGTTTCTCTTCTTCAGAGATAGCTGATCACGTGCCACTTCCGTTTAGGTCCACCCGACTCTCGTCACGCGTATTGCCCGTTTCCATTCTCAAACGTTGCTCTATCCACCCCACCCAGTCATTCCTCCTAGTGGTGGAACGTGTTTTTTTTTTTTTTTTTTTTTTTTTTTTTTTTTTTTTAGTAGCCTTACGCGGTGAACATGACACTCTTTTGACTGTAGAAAGCAGACACAGGTTTTACTTCCATGCCTGAAATTTCTTCCCTCTAACTCTACTTCAGATTAAACTATAAGAACAAGATCAGAACAGGAACTCCCATAAACAGGTGGTAACTCAGCTGTGATGGCCTGTACGACTACGATGAAGGTGGGGAGAGAGAGGAGAGAGAAGGACCAAGCCTCGATGGACTCCCTACCTTCAGGCTAAAATTCATCGCTGACCTAATTGCTAACTGTCAAGTGTAGTCCACATACCCTGTGCTACGTCACTGCTACTTGCTCTCGGAAACGCCTATCCGCTTGAATGCCCCCCCCCCCACTCTTCACGTTCTTCGTGAAGCTGTTAAATATGTCCACTGAAGGAGAACGGCAACCACGTTGATCATAATGGTCCCGGAGGAAAGGATTGGAGGATTGCGAAGGTCTTGACAACACAGCTCTTTCCTCCAAGGTGAAAGACAGCAGCGACAAACGAAAGGTAGATTAACAAGTGATCCGAAACACCTATAGTTAAAAGCAATGCAGCTTTTAGTTAAACGTAATGTATCCAACGAGTCCCACTTAATACAAAAGGACAACTTCAGGATTTGGAGTTGATTTGACTGCTATTTACCTTTAACGGGTTTAACGGCAGTTGGATGCTTCCTCGTTAATATAGTTGGGATCCCGCAGAATTTCAGAATAAGCACGCACACCCATAACGGGTGGTTATTCCGAAAATCCGCCTGGTAAATTAATTACTAGCTATCTTAGAATGAACAGGAGTGGTTGTTGTAGCAGTAGAAGCCATTCCAGTCGGCAAGAGCTAACAGTGTGACGAAGAGCAAAGCTTTGCAAATTAGCCGGTTTGACTAATCGATTCTCAACCGGAATTTCTTCAAGGCATGGCCATAATAGCACACAAGACTGCTATCGATTCAATAAAAGACTAGATAATAGGAATCGAAAATACATTGTAATTGAGATGATCTTGATAAAATAGGGTCTACAGCTTAAACATTGCTTTACAGTACTTTGGCGGAGTTCTGGAACAGCTATCACTACCTGACAAGGAAGGAAAAGGGCAGGAAATTGGGTGTTTTTTTCTTTTTTCTTTTTGTAGTGTTCCTGTGCTTCATACAACGGGAACTGCTTGTAGTTCTGAAAGACTTTTCGCCCAAAATGTTCAAATTTTTCTCTCAAATAGTCCACCCTCATTTCTGTCCTACAAATCCCAACCGTGATAAAAATCAATTCCATTTACAAAATGTTCGATTCTTTCAACAATATTCCGCCACTTCACAAATCTATAAAATTGTCAAATGTGCTCACTCATCAATTTCCTCTGACGGTACCCCCACTACCCTGCCACTAACAAGAAAAAAAAAAAGCCACACATTTTTACCACATGCTATTTCATAACTAATATTAGAGGATTAAACTTTTCTTGGGGACATCTTTGTCTCTTTTAAAAGAGTACAACTATCATTAAAACGTCCTTTTTTATTGCTATTTCGAATTCATTTAAATTAATTCATCACCGATTGTTTAAACCCTGTTGACAGGAACACAGTTGGAACGCTGAAACGATTCCTGAAAATCAAATAACACACATGGAATTGGAAACCGGATCGTTGAATTTGTGTCACCGGTAACTCAAATTCGCACGAATTCATTGCTTAAGGTGTCAGTTCATCGTTTGAACTGAAGGCAAAAAATATCATTGGAGACTGATACAAAACGTAAAAAAAAAAAGAAAAATGTACATAGGAAGAAAGACGAAAAGGAATGATGGCTACGTAAGTATGTTACACCCAATTTTTATAATACAGTAGTTTGTCTGCCAACAATTTCTCATGTTAATGAGACAAGCGTGATCGCCAGGTATATGCGGAGCGTGCGATAAAAGCTTTGTTTCTGCAGTTGCTGAAAAACCTTTGATTAATAAAAGAAGAGGGAAAATTTCTCATGGATGAAAAAAAAAAAATGAAAGAAAAGAAAAAACGAACGAAAAAAGTAATAAAATAGAGAGAGAGAAAGAAAAATCAGCAGAACGGTAAAATAGAGGAGCAGTTTGACTCAGATATGGTGAGTTGATATGAGAGCTACCAAGAAACTCCCTAAATGTCAGTCATTATTACATAGCTAAGGATATACCGCATATATATATATATATATATATATACCCTTACAATATAAACGCCTTTTAAAATGAACCAACGAGGAAGTATTTAGGTGAGCACCCGGCTTGCTAGAAATAACAGCTAAGCATAATTCAAACAGACTCAGTGATCCGGTTTCCAATTCCATTTATGTCATTTGAGTTACGGGATCGTCTCCGTGTTCTGTCCCCTATTCTTTCGTGTCAGTAGTGCTAAAACAATCTAAGATGAATGCAACTAAATTCGAATTAGCAATGAAATAGAAAATGGACATTCGATGATGATGAATGTTGTGCGGATAAAAAAGGGGTAAAGATGACCCTAAGAAAAGTTTAAACCAAAAATAGTTTGTCACGAAACAGCATATGGCGGTTAGTGTTTATTGATGTTTAACGATAACGGGATAAAACAACTTTGACTGGACGCCTTTTTACATTTTTACAAAGAAACAAAATAAAAAGGAAGGATACCCTAGGATACAATGTAGTCATAGACAGCCATTCCACCAGTAAAAGACTGGATGGTCAAGACTAGAATGTCTTTGGCCATAGAACCGCTTAATGATCGTTGAGCTGAGGCAAAACAACCTTTTTTAAAAGGACCATTGAAAAGCTACGTAGGATGGGACCAGAATCTACTGCATAATATATAGTAGTAGTTTAATATCAAAAATCTAAAAGAGCCACGAAGACAGCGGCAAGAGATTATTCAAGCTAATTTGCCTTAAATGTCAATTAACAAATTAAAGAGAACATAAAATTAAAGACTGTTACGAAGGAAAATAAGAGGGTTTTTTTTTTTTAGTTTTCCTTTCAGTTTATTTCATCAGAGAGAGAAAATATGAGAAACCGGGCCTAGAGCAGCCTCGCCTATGTCATCATCATCATCATCAACGTCTGTTGTGTGTGATTATATATGTATACACATATATATGTAATGTTCACTTAACCCCCTACCAGTTGGGGGAAAAGATGCTATCAGTTGGATTATAAGGGACTTGCTGCAATCAGATAAGTGTTAATACTTGGAGGAGATTAAGGATTTTCTAAACCGAGAGCAATTACGAACGAAGCCTTACTGTTGTATCAGCAGAAAATGTTCACTGAGAGAGAGAGACAGACAATAAATAGACCCAACAATAGAAGAACTGTTTTTTCTTTTCCTTCAGTGAGCAACGAGAAAGGATTGGATTAAAACCAATCACAAACTAAGTCGGGAGGCATTTTATTTTCAACGTCCTGATATGTTCAAACACCATGCTGCAACTAACGAGTGCTCAACCGGCCACAAATAGCAACCGAATCTCTCGGTATCGTCTTCTGGATACATTATGTAATGTATTTTAAACACCCACCCCCACTCGCCAGACATGATGGTCACAGCTGGAATGCTTTTTGATCAATAGGTTTGCACAATCAGAGTTGTTCTGGTGCTAAATAACAGCCACTACAGCAACATCAAGTGATCGACTCTTATTATTTTAAATGAAAAAGGATGGAGAAGTATGTTGGACAACGATGTCTCTTCTCATATTGGGTAGTGAAGTTGTTAACTGACCCCTTGCACTCGCCGGTACAGTGGTGGCAGCCCAGAAAAACTGATTATCTTGTAACATTCAATAATTATTTCTATTTAACTTACTTAAAAAAATAAAATTACATGTGTGCAATGTTTTAAAATTTAACTATAAAAAGATATTTTTTAAGAGTTTGAATATTTAATGAATGAAAAGTAACAGATAATCACTCGCTATTTTTAATTAGCTATTATCCAAATAGCTGATCAATACCGAAGACTTGGTAGATCGAATTAATGTATGCATTATGTGAACATGTTCCTTGGGAAGAGATACAATAATGTGTATGTGTATGATAGTTTAACATTTTTTTTTAGTTTAAAAGGAATTATTATAATTTTAAAAACATAACAAGCGCGAAGTCCAAGCGTGAGAACGAATATCAAAGAGGAAAAAAATGATCGCATGAACAATAGGATAAAAGAGGAGTAATATGAATCATTAATATGAAGCGAAGCAACAGAGAAATAAGAGCCGGTGACGAAGTTGACAAAATGACGATCCCTTCCTTAACTACTGGCAGATGAGAAACTAAAAAATATTAAATAAAATAACGACAATAAAAGCGACAAAGCCGGCAACAAAAGGAACTCATCTATAACCATCTCCATCACCACCACCACTATGGATCGAGCTTTCTTTTTTACTGTAGCTCTACTGCTACCATCATTGTCTCTTGTAAGAAGAGCAATAAAACAGTTGTTTCTTCCTTTTTTAAAAAAAGTAGGGATGCAAAAAAATAAAATATAAATAAATTGAATTTTGTGACTTCTTTCAAAGTGTAATTATATACTTTCTAACCGTGGTTATTGTCTTTTCCTTTCTTTTTTTCTCGAGATTCTACTTGGGTATTTGTCATAAGCGATGAAAATATAGAAGGGAACGGGGTATGAATGGTTGAATCGGATCAAAGTGCAGTTTTAAAATAAATAACATTGAAACGATGTAGTTAGTATTAACGTCTGGAAGAATGGGTGTAGAAGACAGCTTTTCACAAACTGTCACAGCCAGAACATTGAAGTAATTACTATACAATTACTTGAACGAAACAAAATATAGATAAATACCCCTATCTCTCGCTTTCACACACAGATATTTTATTAACTTAATTAAGCTACAGCATTGTGTAGATAAATATAATTAATTGTGCGTATGTGTAGCGGTGACATTGGAAAATATAATTAAACTCATTGTTGAAAAAATAAAAAGGGTAGTTTATAGTAAAACAAGGTGGTAAAAGAACGAGTATGTGTGAGGGGGGGAGAGAAGATGAGCTATAAAACACAAATAATATATGCAAATCAGCAGAGCCCTTCCACATATATAAAATTCGTTTGTTGCAGAGAGATTACAATAGTTGGGAACATACAGTATCATCTCCTGTTCCTATAATGTAGTTTTCGTTCCCTTTCCATTTTTTTTTTAATGAAGGGGAACAATAACTGCAGCAACAAAAATGGGACTTGATCAGATTTAGGGAAATAATATATTAATTAGATTTTAAATAAATTATAAAATAAACCAATCCTCAAATCAGAAATGTTGTACTTTATTAAGTACAGAGTGATTTTAAATTAAAAATTTAAAAGCTACTAGGAAATGCATGAGCATATTATATATAAATATATACACACGCACATCTATCTACCTACATATACATAGACACATGTATATCTAATGATATGTACAGACACATGTATATATATCTATATACACATGTATATCTAGCAATATATATACACACACACACGTATACCTACCAATATATATACACACACACGTATACCTACCAATATATATACACACACACACGTATACCTACCAATATATATACACACACACGTATACCTACCAATATATATACACACACACGTATACCTACCAATATATATACACACACGTATACCTACCAATATATATACACACACGTATACCTACCAATATATATACACACACGTATACCTACCAATATATATACACACACGTATACC
>NC_068991.1:74231761-74237748 GCF_001194135.2 Octopus bimaculoides
TCTACCATATATACACACACGTATATCCACTAATATGCACATATACACACATGTATATCCACCAATATATTACATAGACACACATGTATATCAACCAATATATTACATAGACACACATGTATATCAACCAATATATTACATATACACACATGTATATCAACCAATATATTACATATACACACATGTATATCAACCAATATATTACATATACACACATGTATATCAACCAATATATTACATATACATATCTACCAGTATATATATAGTTTGTGATTTAGTGAAGGACAACATACACAAGATTTTATATATGTATATATATGTATGTCTAGAGTGTATGGAGTCTTATTGTTTCACTCGACAGTCGTTGTTGTGTTGTCTGGTCTTTTAAAAACGATTATCAATTGAAGCGGCAATAAAAATAACAAACGAACGTTAAGTTAAAACGAACCAGAAATGATGACGACCAACAGAAAGACTATTATTAAATACAGAAACAAACAAAAATCGGGATAAGAAAATTAAAAAAAGAGGAATTAAAGCGGAGAAGTGTTAATAAGTAATTGATAAAGACAAACTTACTGTATTGAAAACCTCTTGTATGTCTTCTCTCTGGTCGGCAGTTAAGGTAACAGATCGCCGGGAGTTGATATCGGCCATGATTATAATTATCCCGTATAACAGTGGTCGGTGCGCTGACTGACTGATTGTCAGTCCAGCAGTTTTGAGAGTGGTGAGCGACGTGTCACGCGCATCACGATATCATACAACTCTTTCCTTTTTAGGAAGTTCATTAATATTAATATGTAAAGGAGTAGGCGTGGCTATGTTGAAAGCGATTGAAAGCGTAAGAGAAAGATAGAGATAGAGAAACGGACAGAGAGAGATAAAAGGACAAAACAAAGCGATTACAAAGGAAGATATATAGAGTAAATAGAATAAGTATATAAATAGAAAGAGAGAGAGAGAGAGAGAGGATACAATAATGAAGATAATTAGAAGTACAAAAGGCTGATGTTAATTACCCAGAGACAGATAATTACGGATAATAAGGGGGAAGAGAGACGAAGACAGGTGGAGAGGAAGACTGGCGGACGCAAACAGAGATAGAAAGAAAAAGAGAAGAGCTTTACGACAATATGAATGAGTGTGTGTGTGTGTAATTATTGAAGGAAATAATTACAGTTTACAATTTGTCTCCAATGCATTCGGTAAAAATGTTATCAATTTTCTTCGTTTGAAAAAAAATAATAATAATTATCATTCCGAAACCTGCCTAGTAACGAGTATGGGAATATGATAATCCGCCGGCGAGAAGGGTGGCCAATGTGATTTCGATTTCTGGTTCAAACGATATAGTATCAATGACGCTGCTAATATTCTCGAGTTTGTTATGAACATCAAAACATCGCTTTTCTCCGTCTCCTAAAAAAAAAAAGCAAAAAAACTGAGGTCCTTAGCCTTTTCAGTTAGAATCAGTTAAGCCGGGCGTCGTAAAGGTGAAGAAAGCGATCCGCAAAACCGATCAGAGATCGTTTCATTTATATCATTGATGTTTCCAGGGTTACCTTAGCAGTATTGTAGGTTCTCGGGCAAATCAATGCATTGGACCCTGATTTTCCCACGATGACAGCCCTGTGAAAACCTACTCCACACTGCTCGTGTTTTCCCTTTTCTTTTTTTTTTTTTGTCGGGCCTTGAGGAAGGGGCAGCACCCTTAGAGTTTGCAGATCTTCCTAGACAGGTGTAATTGATGTCATTAATGTTCCTCTCGAACCTTTATAGGTCAACATCTATGGAAAAGGTATGAACAGGGATAAGATTCCAGAGAGCCAATGCTCGGGGGTGAGAGAACTAGACGTAGTGATTTATGCGGGACGCGAAATCTTTTTTCTCCACGAGAGTTCCGGACCCCAGTAATCAACACATTTGCATACAGCCAATCAGAGTTCACCTCGACCTTGTTGTCAAGTTAACAAACGCACTCTGCCAAGTAAACTTAAGATGAAGAACAGTTTTGTAAGTCGACCGATCGCCAAGTTAAGCCTGATTTTAGGAGACAAATAATTAGATATATTTGCATCTATATCTATTATCGGATTTTGTTAGGGTCCCATTTGGTAAAGATGTGGATGGGAAAAATGTAGGTAGAGGGTGATGTGCTAGCAACCCTCTCCCCTTACTGTTTTACAAAGTAAACAACAACACAAATAACTACGCAGAGGCGGCCATGGTTGAAACAAGAACAAAAACAACAAGCATTCTTAAAAGAGAAAAGAAGCATGGTCATTCCTTACCCAAGTGACCATATCTTATCGCCAATCGCTTGTTATGCGTTCGTAAGTTAGTTTGATAGTTGAGCTCTGATTGGTTGTATGCAAATGAAATCATAACTAGGGTTCGGAACTCTCGTGGGAAAAATTTCGCGTGCGGGACCTGGTGGAGGGTGGGGACAGAGTGGAAGAAGCATGAGCATTGCCAGTTCCAAAGAACAAATGTTTTTGTAGAGGTACAAAAAACAAAGAAAGGAGACAATACATTTTTTTACCGAGTTCAATATCTCTTCAACTTATTTTCCCATTCTCTTCTGGGCCTTCTAAACTGCATTACCCTTCGTTGTTGAAGTAAAATCCTTGTACATCATTTACATGACGATGCCCTCTCAAGTTTCAAATACCTTTTTTCCATCATCGCTTTACACTCGAACCCAGTTCGTCTACACTTCTATGCCTCGCTGAGAACTTCCTTTACGTTAAATTGCTTCTCCTCCTGTAGTGACTTCTTCTAGCAAGTAAGTGGAGTAACAATGGGCACCAAAATGGGACCCAAACATGCCAAATCGTCTTGTTAATAACGTTGAGCTTACATTTCCACTCAGTTTATTAAACCGATCCCTGAGTTATACAACTGTGACATTGATCGTTCTCTCGGTTCCCCATCACTCATCAAAGATCGAACGTTTTCTATATCCTTCACCAAGAATTTCTACATGCACTGGAATTCGTCACCCTCTCTCTGATACTTCCACTGACTTCGCAGATACTTCTGTCCTGTTGCATGCCTTCACTTCTCCACATCGTTTTATTACGAATACAGCGACTCCCTATCCTGACTTTCCTCCCTCTACAGTAGGAGTTCTCTACTGGGGTCCATGGCCCCTAAATGTCCATATAAGATTTTGGGGGTCCACAGAGCAAAATAATAAATTGGGGATGCGCTATAGTATTTTAAGGGCCCCAGAAAAAAATTTTGCTTTAAATGTATATCTTGATATGTATTGCAAGAAACAGCTGGGTTTATTTCTCTAACATTTTACATAATTCAACTTACAAGTTAATGTGTGAAAAACAAAATAGGGATTTTGAAAGAAGTTTCTATAACTGGTTTTTAAACATCGAATGGCTATGGGGGTTCACCAGATTAAAAATAGTAATCAAAGGGGTCCATAGATAAAAAAAATGGCTGAGAATCCCTACTCTAGAGGGTCGGGAGGAAGAAAACCTGTCATTTCCTGTCTCATAATTCTTCTGTCAATGATAGCAAAAACTTCGGTTTCGTTCCCAAATCGAACGAAACAACTATGTTTACTTCTTGTGTGGTTAACCTGACATGTCGTTGGTTCTGCCCTCCACCGGCATGCCCTAACATGCCCTGACATGCCGTTGGTTCTGATTTATTAGCCATAATGTCATCATACTCACGTCACGTAACCGCCCTCGCGCTGTTTGAATGCCCTTCCCCCTCGCCGTCCACACACATCCCACCGATATGTATGTATGTATGTATGTATGTATGTATGTATGTATGTATGTATGTATGTAAGTGCGTGTGTGTGCACGCCCGCGTACATGCCTCCTCGCGTTACGGGATTTTGCGCCCTTGGAAATCTGGTCGTAACATGGGTATTCATAACGCGAAACCCACTTCTCCATTGGTTTCCACATTGAGAATTGAGATATTCGCCGAGGGTATTTTTTCGGCGAAAAACCCCGTAAAAAATAGCAAGTAAAACAACTACATTTAAGCATAAAAATATCCGTTTCTGCTCTAGGCACAAGGCCCGAAATTTGGGGGATTAGATCCACCCCATTACTTAATTTATCGACACCGAAAGGATGAAAGGCAAAGTCGACCTCGGCGGAATTTGAACTCAGAACATAAAGACAAACAAAACACCGCTAGGCATTTCGCCCGGCGTGCTGACGTTTCTCCCAGCTCGCCGCCTTAAAGTTGTTCTCACCAACTGACTTTGGCTTACGGAGTTCTTGTTTTTATAACAATCTAAAACCAGCCAGAAGGATAGGCATATTGTTGAGAACAATAGATTTTGTTGGAGGTCTGTTATCTCAATTCTAACTTTTGATGGCTTAAAAGAGGTTAGGAGGGTCAAGTGGTGAAGACATTGTTCCGGCTTAGCGAAGGCATCTGGTAAATGTAACTGCAGTCACTCACAGAAAAAACTATTGTTTTGCCGTGAGAAAAGTACTGTTGAACTGTTAAGTGAAATTTGGCGATCGAGGATCGAATCCACGCTATGTCTGCATGAAGCCACTATACTATCATAGTAGGTGCATTAGGTATGATAAAAATACATTCAGACAAATACATAAAAACAGCAGGACCAACGAGTATATATAACAAACAAAAAATAGCACTAATAGGCACTGCACACATCCTACGTAAAGCACTTTCAATACAGTGACCATAAGAGCATCACAGCAAACCACAGCACACACCAAGGCACACAGTGCAGTGAAAGACGCAATAAAAATAAGACTACTGAATAATAATAATAATAATAATAATAATAATAATAATAATAATAATAATAATAATAATAATAATAATAATATGGTTGCAGAAAGGAAAGCAGAAAAGAGAGACAGAAAGTTTGTTAGTAGCTGCATAAGATCAAGCATTAAGGGCTAACTGGATAAAAGACAAAAACCGAGTAGATTCCCAATGTACATCATGTAAATCAAAAGAGGAAAGCGTTACTCATATAGTAAGTGAATGTCGCATACTGTCACAGAAAGAATATAGGAAAAGACATGATAATATAGGGAAAGTAATCCACTGGAGGCTATGTAGATAGCTAGGATTTGAACGTACTAATAAATGGTATGAACTTTAACCGGATCTTTGTTGTTATCGTCACTGCATATCGAAACCTTAAAAAAAATTTTTATGGTAACATACTGATGTAATTTTTGACGCTGAATACGAATTTGTTATTCATTTATTCCAGAAAAATTTTGCGAAAATGTTACAGGTGTTCAGATTTAGATAATTTTCAGAATTTTCAGCCAATCAGGAAACAGCACGTTCGCTACCTCCTCCATTATCTGTCGCAGTAGCGAGAAGGTAATGGTGGTGGGTGCACCGGCATGTCAAACATTAAACTACCTACAGTAAACAGTGAAAAACATTAAAAGATTCGCGAGCAAATTAAATATTCAAAAGCTACGAACAAACCAACAGGAGTTGCTAGAAATAATAATCAAAACGTTGCTTAAAACAGACATTTATTAGTTTAAAAAATTCAAGAACGAAAGTTTGTAATACACACTAGGATTTTATAAAATAAATCATCTTTCTCATATCTCCTTCTCCACATAAATTCACAAAGATAAGAGTGAACCATGGAACGGTGCGTCCCACACCGGAGTTTGTTTCATTAAATTTCTATATTTTTGTGCAGCTGAAGATTGCCCTACATTTTGTATTTGATGTAATGTTTACATTGCTTAAGTAAATGGAGTCGCATGAAACGATCGTACTGCATTAACTTTGGATATCCTTGTTGCTTATTTTGACTTTAATCACCTTATTTTGAAACTGTATGGATAATACCATACTTAATTCTTGTGCCTAAACTTAAGTACCATATTCACCTGAAACTATCTATCTATCTATCTATCTATCTATCTATCTATCTATCTATCTATCTATCTATCTATCTATATATATATATATATATATATATATAT
>NC_068991.1:74238478-74239974 GCF_001194135.2 Octopus bimaculoides
ATATATATATATATACATGACGGGCTTCTCTCAGTTTCCGTCTACTAAATCCACTTACAAAGCTTTGGTCGACCCGAGGCTATAGCAGAAAAGACTTGCCCAAACAGTGGAACTGAACCCGGAAACATGTGGTTGGGAAGCAAACTTCTTACCACTCAGCCATATGTGTATGTAATGTACACGTTTCTGATTTTCTTGTTTCAGTTCAATGACTCAAACAAGTAAAAGACAATAGAAGAGAGTGTGAGTGTGTATGTGTGTGTATGTGTGTGCATGTGAGTGCATGTGTGTGCATGTGTATGCGTGTGTGTGTGCGAGTGTGCGCGTGTGTGCTCATGTGTGTATGTGTGTGTATGCGTGTATGTGTGTGTGTGTGTGTGTGTATGTGTGTGTGTATGTGTGTGTATGTGTTTGTGTGTGTGTATGTGTGTGTATGTGTTTGTGTGTATGTGTTTGTGTGTATGTGCGTGTGTATGTGTGTGTGTATGTGTGTGTGTTTGTTTGTGTGTATGTGTTTGTGTGTATGTGTGTGTATGTGTTTGTGTGTATGTGTGTGTATGTGTGTGTGTATGTATGTGTGTGTGTGTATGTGTGTGTACGTGTTTGTGTGTATGTGCGTGTGTGTGTATCTATTGACCTCCACAGTCTTTTCTTCATCGTTTTCAGTTTCCATCTCCTTCTCTCTTCTCTCATCTTCTCTCTTCTTCTCTCTTCTTCTCTCTCATTCATTAAAAATTTATCAGATTATGATTTCCTTCACACACACACACACACACACACACACACACATACACGCGCACACACACACACATACATACGCACACACACACACACATACACACATACACGCGCACACACACACAGCTACTAAATTTTATTTAGGATTTCTTCCATTATTTCTTCCCACCCCCTTGTCTTATTTTCTCCACAGAACTTTGTTACTGATTCCTGCCAAACACCCCAAACACCCCACAAAAATCGATCTCATTTTATGAGAGTTTAAAACATTCTCAGATCGATAAACAATCAATTATTTCTTTAAAAAAATTAATAATTATCTTGTTTATATTCTTTTTTAATAAAAAAAATCTAATTTACACATACTTTCATAGATGCATACACACACACACATACATGCATACATACATAGATGCATACATACATACATGCATACATACATAGACACACACACACACACACACACACACATAGATATGCATACATACATATATGCATATATACATACATATATACATACATATGCATACATACATATATGCATATATACATACATATATACATACATATGCATACATATACATATATGCATACATACATATGCATACATGCATATATACATACATACATATATACATACATATGCATACATACATATACATACATACATACATGCATACATACTTATGCATAAATTCATACATACATATGCATATATACATATATAATACATACATATACATGCATACATACACACA
>NC_068991.1:74240073-74243246 GCF_001194135.2 Octopus bimaculoides
CACACACATGTATACATATTGACGGAGGCAGCAATTGTTATTGCATGACCTGCTAGAAATAGCAGCCAAAATATATCTCAAACTATATCCTGCAATCTCAAAAATAAAAAAAAACACATTTGGATAACGTAGTCTTAGATATATTGTGCACACTGAAATAAAGATGGAATGCTCACGGATGGAAGGTTTTGTTTTTTCTTTTCATTTAAGTTCAGTTCAACCAAAGTTCATCTGGAATCTAAAGAACAAAGAACACAACAACAACAACAAGTTCAAAAATAACCGCAACAACAATAGTGACACCAGCAGCAACAAAAACAACAACAACAACACTAACAAGAAGAGGACAATAGGAGTGTTCGCAACAACAACAAGAACAACAAACCACTGCAGTGGAGACTTATAGACTCGCTGCTTTCAAAATATCAATTTTAAGATGTTTAAGAGATGCCAATTAGGAATCTTGTAACAATTACGCAGCTGCTTCTACTGCTGCTGCTGCTGCTGCTGCTGTTGTTGTTGTTGTTGTTGTTGTTGTCTCGGCTGCTGTTGTTGCTGCCGTTGTTGTTCCAATAGTTCTATAATCAAAGTATTAGAAATTTCTAGTCTTGAAATTTCCAACGTTTTCTTCCGACGTAATCTACCTTGGATTACATTATTGAATGTAATAGTAGAATGTGACTTGAGAGAAAGTTCTGTGCCATTTCTAGCCGGTCGAAGAATCTGGGGCAAGCAAACATCCCTGTTGGAATTCGAACCCACGATCTTTGCATTAGAAGTATTTGCTGTCCGCCCCTCCCACCTCTCTCTCAAATCTCATCAAGCTGCTTTAAAAGGAAAACGAAGGACTTATTGGATAACGTAGTCCTTAATATGTTAAGCTTGGATGGTCATGACTGGAATCCTTTTGAGTATAGATCTGTTCCATCTAAGTCGACCTCTGGTTAAAACAATTACATCATCATCATCATCATCAGCCTCCTCCTCTCCCTTCTTCTATTCACCATCCTCATCATCATTGTGGTCGTCGTCAGCCTCCTCCCCTTTTCTCCTCCTCCTCCTCCTCCTCCTCAACAACAACAACGACGACAACAACAACAACAACAACAACAACAACAACAACAACAGCAACAACAACAATAACAGCAACAACCAGTTTTTAAAAAATTTTCCTTCCTCGAGGAAGAGACTTTTCCCGAAACGTTAGAATCCACTTAAGGTGGTAAAGTTATTAAAGTTCTTAGAGCGTAGGATAAGACGCCTCGAAAGTATTTATTCCATCTCTTTGCGCTCTGCGTTCAAATCTTGCTAAGACCAACGCCGTCATTTATTCTTTTGAGATCAAGAAAAAAAAGAAAAAAAAGAAAACGCCAATCCCGGGCGGCGGATTGGCAGAAGTGTTAGTGTATCGGACGTGATGCGTTGCGATGTCTATTCCGGCCCTTTTCGTTCTAACAGTAATCTGCGGGATGACACTGGTGATAAATCGTATCGTTCATAAAGCCACGGCCTTTTCCATTGGCAACATCGGTGGCGTGGAGGGAGAAGACTTGCATACGTGGCTAATGCCAGTCTTCTTAAAAAGAAATGTGTTCCCAGTGCCTACAAATGCAGGAGTGGATAAATGATATAAGTTATCAACTCCGACTGGCGGACACCTCTAGACGCCTTTTTTCACCACGGCACTCAATTTTACTTAATTCTGTTAACTGTGTTCATTGAAAGGATGGGAATCTTGCATGATACCCCGTCCCGAACGGCGCATTTTATTTTGTAAAGGCGCATAGCTCAGTGGTTAGAGCATCGGGCTCACAATCATGAGGTAATGAGTTCGATTCCCGGATCGGGCTGTGTGTTATGTCCTTGAGTAAGACACTTTATTTCACGTTGCTCCAGTTCACTGAGCTGTAGAAATGAGTTACGACGTCACTGGTGCCAAGCTGTATCGGCCCTTTTGCCTTTTTCTTGGGTAACATCAGTGACATGGAGAGAAGAGGCTGGTATGCATGGGCGACTGTTGGTCTTCCATAAACAACCTAGCCAGGACAAGTGCCTCGGAGGGTAATTTTGTAAGGTCAATCTCATGGCCATTTATAATACCCTTTTTTCTTTGAAAACTGATATCAGGTTCATATCGAAAATAATCTACTCTGGGTAGCCATATGAACCAGTACTGCCTGTTTCGCTGTTGGGCAACTGAACCAGCAGCACAAGTGTAGAATCTCATTCCTGTGTGTGGAGGGTGGATGGACACCCATTGATAAAAGAGAAGGATTCAGTTGTTTGTTCGAACGAAATTACCCACTCATTGAATTTATGTACACGTGGCAGATCAATCGACAAGGCTTGTGTATCCATAACATAATTCTCAGACAGAACCAATATAACACAGTGAAGACAAGGCCCGAACATTCGAGTTATTGTATCTTTCTGGTTTCATTTGCACAATCAGATTTTGTTCAAGTTTTTTACATTGTTTTATTGTTTTTTTGTTTTTTCAATAAAAAACTTACAAATTTTTAAAGTTTGAAATTTTAGCCAATCAGAAAACTCCATTATCGACATGCCGGATATTGAATTTATCATGCTGTATTAACCCATTAAGTCCCACCGTCCTATAAATAGGACACTAAATGAAAACATTAAATAAGCTATATCACATTGTCTCTGTGTCCTATTTATAGGGCACCAAGTATTTCAATTTCTACTTGAAGTAAAGGAGTTTTAATAATTATGTTTTTCATTTTAACCTCTTTCAGTCATCTGTAAAAATTTAAAAGTAATATTCAGAAATTTAAGTATTCTGGGACTTAATGGGTACAACCCTGAAATTTTGGGGGAGGGAACTAGTCAATTAATTACACTGGTACTTAATTTATCGACCCCGAAAGGATGAAAGGTAAAGTCGACCTCGGCGGAATTTGAACTCAGAACGTAAAGACCAACGAAATACCGCTAAGCATTTCGTCCGGTGCGCTAACGCTTCTGCCAGCTCACCGCCTTTTCAGTTTCCTAAATAGCAACAAAATTGGCCACGGTTTTCATAATAACAATAACCCATTGTTGTTGGTTTCCTATTTTCAGGTCCGGTGATCGAAGCCACGATCTTATATAGACTTGAACCCAGCACCCTTGCTTCTAGGCCACAAAAAAAAAATACTGAAATATATATA
>NC_068991.1:74243501-74244935 GCF_001194135.2 Octopus bimaculoides
AGACAAGTCTAAAGCTGATATTGTGGATGAAAGAAGTTAGAAGAGATCTGGTGTTATTTTTGTCGTCGTTGTATTGTTTTGTCAGTGAAATTCCGACAAGAGAGAGTAAGAGAGAAAACGAGCGAGTGAGAGAGAGAGAAAATAGGTTTAAAAGCGAGGCTATATGAATCGGGAAGATTTCAGCTCGTCTTATATTGGCGAGTCTCTAGGAAATATGTTGTCGTGGCACTCCGTCGGTTACGATGACAAGGGTTCCAGTTGATCCGATCAACGGAACAGCCTGCTCGTGAAATTAATGTGTAAGTGGCTGAGCACTCCACAGACACGTGTACCCTTAACGTAGTTCTCTGGGTGATTCAGCGTGACACAGAGTGTGACAAGACTGGCCTTTTGAAATACAGGTACAATAGAAACAGGAAGAAAGAGTGAGAGGAAGTTGTAGTGAAAGAGTACAGCAGGGTTCGCCACCACCCTCTGCCGGAGCTTCGTGGAAATTTAGGCGTTTTCGCTCAATAAACACTCACAACGGTCCGGGAATCGAAACCGCAATCCTTTGACCGTGAGTCCGCTGCCCTAACCACTGGGCCATTGCGCCTCCACAGGAAATATGTGAATAGAGATACTTTAAACGATCAGATATTTTTTTTCTGTGGCTATGTAGTAAGAAATTGACTTCCCAAATCACGGGGTTTCAGGTTCAGTCCCACTGCATGGCACCTTAAACATGTTCCACTATAATCTCAGGCCGACCAAAACTTTGCGAGTGGATTTGGTTGACGGAAACTGAAGGAAGCTTGTCGTATATATATGTATGTGTGTATGTATGTATGTGTGTATGTATGTATGTGTGTGCGTGCGTGTGTGTGTGTGTGTGTGTGTGTGAGTGGGAAGGCGCGTGACTTTGTGTTTAGGGTATTCTGTTCACAATCGCAAGATCCTGAGTTCAATTCCTGGCAACGCGTTGTGTCCTTGAGCAAGACACTTTATTTCACGTTGCTCTAATCCACACAACTGGCAAATATGAGTTGTACCTGTATTTCAAAGGGCCAGCCTTGTCACACTCTGTGTCACACACTGTGTCACGCTGAATCTCCCTGAGAACTACGTTAAGGGTACACGTGTCTGTGGAGTGCTCAGCCACTTGCACATTAATTCTACTACAAGCAGGCTATTCTGTTGATCGGATCAACTGGAACCCTTGTCATCGTAACCGACGGAGAGCCTTAGTGCTCTTAGCTTAGATTTTCTCGGGGCCGGCCAGATTAGAGCAGTCTCGAGAGTAACCGGCCGAAACTGCAAAGACGATCTGGTACTCGACTAAAGATTGAAAGCTCCGAATGACCCGTCCTTGTTATTTCCTGCCCTTTTCGTATCGTCCAACTGTCCGAATGTTTTGTTGTCACCTGTTATGTTCTTTCATTTTTTATTTTCCTA
>NC_068991.1:74246838-74249338 GCF_001194135.2 Octopus bimaculoides
TATATATATATATATATATACACATACATATGTATTAATATAGACAGTCGTGTGCAATGTTTTACTAAAAAAAAACTATAATTGTCACTAAGTATGACTAAGGTGTTAGAATACCTGTACTGCTAGAAATAAGAGCTGAAAAGCTCTAATGCTGCAGTTAAAGCGCATTATTGTATACATATGTACAGACAGGGAGCGTAATTGCCCGAAAACATCGGTCGAGAATTCTCTATACGGATCGATCGGTTTCGGCTAATTCCGTTATATATAGGCAAAGTTAACTTCGGTGGGATTTGAACTTAGAACATAAAGTGTCCAGGACAAATATATTTGTTCCAATGATTCTTCTGTCAATCCATTGATCTACCTCCCCTCTTCCATATTGGTCAGTTAACCCACTTATTCAACTGAATGAACTTAGTTTTGTTAACTTGTCATTAGCAAGGCTGCACAGCAACACAATTGTATTATTTTTACCTATTGTTTGTGACATTCGACACTTCTCACACGCAATGTTATTACATTTTAAATGACCGCCAGACGACAAATATAATTAACTAAATAAATTTAAAACAAAAACACAAACGACAACAAGTAACGAAATATACTTTTAAGCTATCAGCTTACAAGGACAGCTAGAAAACTGCAGAAAATCGGGGAAAATAAGAGCTAAACAATTGAATGCATTGCGCAATGATTATCGTTGTTCTTTTACTAACTTTTTTTCTCATTTATTCCTCTTTATTACAACGCAAGTAAAGAGATACCAGAATTGCAAATGCATAGCTGCCATTAGAGGTACAGAAAAATCAAGAGGTAACAAGTATCTACGAGGGTTTTGCAGGGAAGTGAACGGGTAGAATTGTTACGGTATTAAACCTCCGATTGTAATTCCCTGGATTGCTATGGGTGGACGCACTCAGAACCGCTGCTGTGTTTCTTACTGCTGGTTACTGCTTCATAGTCTTCGTGTCATAGTCCATGTCACATCTTGCAGCCATTTTAGTGTTTGCAGAGCATTTGAGCAGAAGTCATGATGTCGGCTTTTTGATACCTGGCACGAATCATCATCATACAAGTAGCTCTTCTCCAATATTCGGATGACTTCTTGCTCTCCATGTGTGAGCAAACTGTTTCTCAACTACAACTTTATCATTTATGCTCTTCAACGCCGTTAACTGTACGCCAAGACATCGAGCTGTTCCTGAATAAAGGAGACATTTAAAAAATCGTTAAATTTAGTCCGAATACCCTGGAAAGCATGGTGTATAGATGTTGAGAAAGGCACCAACCGCTTAGCCTGCACCACCAAGGCCGAGCTGGTGGCCAAAATCAAGGTGATCGATGATCTTCTTTAGGTTTCGGAGCCGTCTTGAGGCCGAGGTGGAAGTTGAGGGTGGCTACTTTGAGTTGATTATTGTCTCCCAGCCAAAATCTAGTTGATATGTTTTGGAATTTTTAAGAATACTTTTATTTTTGGACGGGATATTGTATTTTATTTTCCTTTTATGCAAACTGGAAATTCTAGCCCGATCTAAACAGTTGCACTGTTTCTCAGAAACTGATATCTCAGAAACGTGCAATCGTCAGCGAAGCATAAAAAAACATTTTCGGCTCACATATCTTTGTTTTTGTTCCATTGTTAGAGTTTAAATTACCAATTTGTAGGTGTACCAGACAGAAACACATCGTCAGGTAATGGAATGGAAACAATCAGAGTGAAATTGCAGCCGTTTTGATGAAAGTATATCTATTGTAAATATATAGTGTTGTTGTTGTTGTTGTTGGTGGTGGTGGTAGTGGTGGTGGTGGGGTGGTCAGAAGGGAGGATCTTCATTTTGAAAATGTCTTAAAAATGCCAATCTGTTCGTGTAATGATATACTTATTTATTAAGATTGCAAATCGGCAGAGTCTTTAGGGCGTTAGATTGAACTCCTCACGGTATTTGTTCCAACTCCTTCTATTCTGAATTCAAATTCCACGAAAGTTAACTTTATCATAAATCCTCTCGGATTCTTTACAAAAGGTACCAATCTCGACCGAAAGGCGAGTGGCGTGAGTGCTTGAAAAATTAGGCGAAATGCTTTGCAAGTACAGGGACCAAATCGATTTGGTTCAAACCATTTCGGGATTATTAACTTTTTCGGAGCCAGGCGAGGACACCTTATTCAACACACGATAAATTAAACATTAAATTGACTTGCATAATTAAAAGAAATACCGTAATTAGTAAATTAGTCCAGATTATAAGAGGTTCTGGATTATTGGTTTCTGGAGAGTCGAGCAACGCCTCTGAGGATATTGGTGCCAATCAGTATCGACCTTCCCTTTCGTATAGGCATCATCAGTGGGATGGAGAGAAGATACTTGCATACATGGCGACCGCTGATCTTCCTCTAAAACCTTATCGGCACCTGCGCAAAGATGTACCGACCCGTGGTCAACCTCGATCGACAGAGGGTCTCTGTTAATGTTTTCTTGTATTTTTCTTGATGTTTT
>NC_068991.1:74252497-74256906 GCF_001194135.2 Octopus bimaculoides
GTGTACTCTACACACAAATGTTAACAATTCATTTTCGTTACATTCATTTTGCTTGTTTGTTCTTATTGTTGTGTTTTGTATTATGCTGTTGTGCAATGGCCTCGTTTCGGCGCCGTATAACATTGAAAATAATCATTCTCATCGTGATATCATCGTCGCCTTCATCATCATCATCATCATCATCATCATCATCATCATCATCATCATCATCATCATCATCGTGAACAGCATTGAAGAAGTGTTCGTGTGATTTAAAAAAAACCCAAATCTTTTGTTTGATTGTTATCGTTCAAGTTGCTTAGTCAATCAGAAGGAAAGAAGCGATCATGTTTTTTTTCTTTCTATTTTTCCTTTTTTTCTTCTTCTTATTTTATTTCCTCTTTCCGGACGCAGGCATGACCGTGTGGTTAACAGGCTCGCTTTGCAATCCTTTGATTTCGAGTTCGGTCCCTTAGCCCATACCTCGGGTGAGTGTCTTCAATTATAACCCTGGGCTGACTTACACCTTTCGAGTGAATCTGGTAAACGGCAAGTGTGTGGAGGCTCGTCGTATCTCTCTTTCTCTTTCGCTATCTTTTGTGTGTGTGTGTGTGTGTGTGTGTGTGTGTGTGTGTGTGTGTGTGTGTGTGTGTGTGTGTGATCATATAACCAATATATGTACATATTCGTAGAAATGTACAGTAAAGCAGGATTCACATCTCTCTTTAACAACCACGTGTCGTAAGTCAAGACATACCCCGCAGTAAAGGCAGTTTTGATCAAGGAATTAATTTTTCAAATATTAATTATAACAAAGTGTAAAAATCATTAATGATTTTACCAGGGGGTCAGCACGAAAATAAAAACCTTATAGGTAAATTTTACAAATATTAACCATAAGTTTAATTCATTATCTTTCTTTTGCGCGTCTACAACCCAGTGTGTTATTCTCGGAGATTTTAAGATTGGTAATAGCGTCTTTTGGCGTCTATTTTTCCAGCGCGATTGCGTCTGCGTGAAAAGGGCATTCGATAGTATTTATTGAGATTCCATATGGCGCATCACATAAGTGTGGCGGTTCCTGGATCACTTACCATGGTAATTCGCTAGGGTTGCATTCTGTAAACGCAGCCAATCGGGTACAGTTGGGGGAGAATTGCCGTCTGATGCTCAAACATGCGCAATAAGGACCAACTGACTGAATATTTTTTTTACCTTTGGTTATTTGTCAATAATCTGGTAACCAGTGTTGTTGTTGCTAAAAAAACAACAAAAAAAAAAGAGAAACACCGGAAAAGATAACTTGTGGATTATATGAAATTCATTTTCAAAGTGTTTGGGTCATTATTATTATTTGTCGTTTGTCTCTGTGTATTTCTAACATTCTTTGCGAATTTAAAAGATTCATGATTGCTGTGAAGTGTCACAGACATAATCCAACGCGGCTGCTGGCACGTAGAGACATAAATACTTATAAACACAGAAAACAAATGTACACACACATACACACACACACACGTGCTCACCTACAAATATATTAACATATTTTTTTGTTTGATATTTCTGAAGACAGCGATGGCTATCAATATGCTTGCTCAGGATTCATCTTGTCCTTCACCATCTAAATATATTATTTGTTGTTTCTCTCTATCGTTTTATCCACGCAGTTCGTGGGCAGTAAAGTTAATTGCTGCTATTGTTATTGTTGCTGTTGTTGTCGATCTCGGACAAACTTCGATTAACTAAATCTAATATCAAGATGTTTCATCCATCATCGTTTCGCCTTGTTATTTCATTCAAACATGGCTGAGATGCTAAGGCGTGATTCGAGGGAGATTTGGCTACTTTTTATTGCAGCTGAAGAGATTACAGAGAGGCTTTCTTCTTGATAAAGTTAAAGTATTATGGTCACACAATACTGTATTTATGTCTTACAATGCTATCTGCAAACCTTACACAATGATATTCAATGTTATTTTAACATTATATACAATATCAGAGAGTATAAGTAAGGTGGTGAGCTGGTGGAAGCGTTAGTACGCCGGGCGAAATGCTTAGTGGTATTTCGTCTGTCTTTATGTTCTGAGTTCAAATTCCGCCAAGGTAGACTTTACCTTTCATCCTTTCGGGGTCGATAAATTAAGTGCCAGTTGCGTACTGGGGTCGATCTAATCTACTGGCCCACTCCCCAAAAATTTCAGGCCTTGTGCCTAGAGTAGAAAAGAATAAATTTTATGAGCTCAAATTCCGCCGAGGTCGACTTTGCCTTTCATCATTTCGGGGGGTGAGGGGTGCATACATTAAGTACCAGTTGCGTACTGAGGTCGATCTCCCAGAATTTCGGGCCTTGTGCCTGCATTGTTTCCCATTCAAACTGCTCCAACCTTTGGAACGTCATCCTCGCTGAAAGTGACTGATGGAAGAAAATCTTTCGTCTTGAAGCCAAAAATGGTCGTTTTTCTTCTAGCGCTGACTTGAATGACTGGTTGAATGACCAAATCCAAGCTTCTCTGCTAGTTCCTCAACAGGGTTTGCAGGACATCCTCATCGAGCTCTACAAATCTCCTAGGATGAGGATTGTCTTTTAAGCTGTAGTTTCCGGCTCGGAATTTCTGGAACCACCGTTGACACTGGGTTACACTTATTGTCCGATCGCCATATACTGCATTAATATTCCTCGCACTTTCCGTTGTATTGTTGCCTTTATTGAATTGATAAAGCAAAATATACCGAATAGGCTCCTCTGGCACTTCCAATATAGCTTTGAAAAAATAACTGTTGAAATCGAACTACACTCTTCAAAACTTGCAGTAAGAATAAGGACAAGGTAAAATTACTCTCTTCGTTTATAGCAAGTTGATGCAGATAGTTTATCCCGTCCCCCTCCGTCTTTTAGTCCATGCAATTGAAAAAAGCGCATTATTTATGGGATGACCTAATATTTAGTGATGTTGGTTTAATAACACTGGCGAGGTTACAACATAGTTTATTAGTTTTAGATCTGAAGGTATATTTTTCTTTGGAAATGTTTGACAATGCAGCAGGCATTCTGATATCTTTTTTTTTTTTTTTTATTATTAATATATGACTTGAGACAGTCTTAGATTAAAATACTCTTATATGTAATATTCATATCGTGTATGCAAACATGGAACGGAACAAACTGTAATATTTTGTTTCGGAGTTTCTAAGAGACATATGTATATTAAAAACACAGGACTTTGCTCAGACACACCAGACACATGGTGGTTTCGATCTGATTTTGCCCCGTCAGTGACGAATACCCCAGGCATTCTGAGCTAAACCAAAAATGCTTGATCGGTTATAGTATTCGACAAACAAACCGTTTACTGCCTTATGCGAGGGTTTGATATGAACATTTATTTTTCGGCTTAGTTCAGAACGTCCAGGGTATTCGTTACTGAAGGGTCCAAATTAGGTCGAAACAGTGTATCTGGCGATCTTCTGGTAATCTATGTTTTTAACACACAAATGTTTTTGATACCATTCAACGTTGGTATATACATTATAAATGTTTTACACACCTGTTTTTATTTTATCATTCTTAGAACAGAATCACAAAATTTTTCCATTCATAACTTCGACGACATCAGTAAAAAGTATTTGAACAAAGTTTCTACGAAATTTCATTTGTTTTCTATAAACCATTATTACCTTCCATGCAGCATTAATGTCTAAAAACAGAGAGACTACGTTATCTTGTTCTGTATTACATTCATAAATATGGCGACAAGTACAACTACTAAACCAACAATCAGTGTTGACTAATTCATTTAAAGAGAGAGGTTGGGTATTTTTAAACTAGTTTTAGCATAGTTTTACAAAAATTTGACATTTCATACATCTTGAAACTGTCATGAGAAATTGGTATATAATCAATATTTTTGACATATATTTTTATCAACTCTGCACGCCACCAGATCTTTTGTACAAATCTTTGTTAAATTTTATTCAATTTTCCATGATTTTGCAGGTTGTTAACCAACGCGATTTGATTTGTCTTTGTTAACAGTCTTAAAGTGTAACTTTTTAAAAATATACTTCATTTGGATTTTTTTTTTCTATATTCGAATGTATTATCTCTAAACGTCAATTGAGTTCGAATGGATTTAAGTCGCTTGTTTCAGCTTAAGTG
This sequence comes from Octopus bimaculoides, assembly GCF_001194135.2. Classification (NCBI taxonomy): domain Eukaryota; kingdom Metazoa; phylum Mollusca; class Cephalopoda; order Octopoda; family Octopodidae; genus Octopus; species Octopus bimaculoides. The sequence goes on from NC_068991.1 coordinate 74,256,633, forward strand.
ATACTGCAGTGTGTGCGCGCGTGTGTTGATATGTATGTACATACGAGCGCGCGCGCAACCCCATCCCCACCACATGATCGGTTGCGGTCCTTAGTAAAAAAAAGAAAGAAAAGGGCATTCATCTATCCGTAAATAGTGAAGATGTGTAATATAGTTCAGGGATGATCATACCAATAAACGATTGCGCATGACTTCGGGTTTTATGTCAGATAGACTTAAGTCGTTAGATAGCAAGTTATATCTGTCTGTCTGTCTGTCTGTCTATTTATTTATC
>NC_068991.1:74257013-74262219 GCF_001194135.2 Octopus bimaculoides
TATATATATGTCTGCCTGCCTGTCTGTCTGTATGTCTGCCTATCTATCTATCTATCTATCTATCTATCTATCTATCTATCTATCTATCTATCTCCGAAACTGCATACCAGCAAAAGGCATAAATATCGTTTCGAAAACCGATGGACTAGAGTTGTCGAACGATGTCCTTTCTTATATTTGTTGTGGGAAAACTGTACAGACAGACAATCCAATGCCACTTTCGCTATCATAACTATAGTGGAGCAGTGATTGACCCGTTGAAAAATTGTGTCCAACGACAACGCTTCAGTTCACAAAATAAAAATAAAAATGTAAATGTGTAACTAAAATAACATTTCAGTAGCAGAGAGATGTGTGTTATTTAAACAATCCAGTTACTACCGTTCTAGCAAATGGCGGTGTCTCTATGTGTACGTTCGAAATATTACAAATGGCTGCCAAATCTTTCTCAAACAAGATCCTAACCTTTTAGGACCGCTTACGTGAGAAATAAGCGGGACGCACTCGGTTGGAATATCTTTGATGATATATCGGCTCCACGAAGGGTGACCTTGTACTAACCAACAGCTAAACCACGAAGAACTTTGAGTTGACTCATTGGTTTATTTCATAAATATTTCATAAAGATTTATGCGTTGACCTGGAAATGTCTTTAGTATAATAGATGACACACTAAAGATCCACTTCATAGATGTAAACACCAAAAGGTTTACATTTAAATTCATTCTCAGTTACAGGTATGGCTGTGTGATAAGAAGATTGCTTCCCAACCACATGGTTCCGGGTTCAGTCCCACTGCGTGGCACCTTGGGCATATGTCTTCTACTATAGCCTCGAGCCGACCAAAGCCTTGTGATTGGATTTGGTAGACGGAATCTGAAAGAAGCCTGTCGTATATACATATATATATATATGTGTGTGTGTGTGTGTATGTGTGTGTGTTGTTCCCCACCATCGCTTGAAACCGATGTTGGTGTGTTTACGTCTCCGTAACTTAGCGGTTTGGCAAAAGACACCGATAGAATAAGTACCAGGCTTACAAAGAGTAAGTAATGGGGTCAATTTGTTCAATTAAAATGAAGTGCTGCACCATGACCGCAGTCAAATGAGTGAAACAAATAAAAGAATAAAAAGAACATTATATTTTTGTATTGAACGGTGTATGTAAAACCTGGTTTGGAGCTGTTTGGGTTAACGAATTAAATTTATATCATATTTCACCCGCGGAAAGAAACGCAACAGGGACTCCTATGGATAGGAAAGTGGAGTTTAGAATTATCGTACTTCTTATGGGTTTAGAGAGGAGATTCAGAAATGTTGGTTGGTTGAATGGTTGATTGGTTTCTCCAGTCACGCTTTACATTAAAAAAATTGCTGAAATATTTTGTCTTGTAGAAGTGTAAACAATTTTATTGCACATAAATTTTAACAAACAAATTGATATGGGCCCCGGTTGAGCAGTATTGATAGAGTAGAGAGAGGGACAGAGAGAGGGACAGAGAGAAGGAGGGAGAGAGAAGGAGAGAGAGGGAGGGAGAGAGAGAGAGGGAGAGAGAGGGAGACAAAAGAGAGACAGAGAGACGAGAGAGAGACGAAAGAGAGAGAAACAAGAGAGAGAAGAGAGAGAGGAAAGAGATAAGAAAAAAAAGGGAGAGGCGAAAGACAGAAGAAAGAAAGAGAGAGACAAGAGAGAGAGACAAGAGAGAGAGACAAGAGAGAGAGAGAGAGACAAGAAAAAGAAACAAAAGAGAAAGAGAGAGAGACAAGAGTCAGCAGTTTCGATTCTTAGTTAAAACGCTTAAAACCTTTTATTCATCAATGAAATTCCCACCTTCTTTGGAACGTGACACAGGTAAAAGGACAAACCTAAAACCAAGTATTCGGCAAAACAATACAGCACAATAAATAAATAGGTGAGTAACAATTAAAAGCAAATATGCTCAATGTTTGCTTCTTGTGCCATAAATCGTATCGTTAATCGAACGAAAGTCGATAGACGGGATCAGAGGCAGAGATTTTGGGGTCACGAGATCGTATCTCAAGTGAGTTACTCCTAGTAGATGTTGTTTTTAGGCAGATAGGCTTAGTACCTGGCATAAGGCTTTGTTCTTCTGTGCAAGTATAAACACGATTAATACATCACACAAGTCTGTTAACGACTGTTAAATCCACGGCTTTCAAGGGATTTACTAACAAATACGGTCAGATTTAAGCACCAAAATACTCTGTGTAGTAAAAAGACTATGTATCGTCAACACGGTGATATACAGCGAGAGAGAGAGAGAGAGAGAGAAAGAGAGAGTAGAAGATAGTGTCTGCGTGTGTATGTATGTATCCGTGTACTATGCAGAAATGTGTGTATGTGTGTTTAATGTGCATGCGTATATATGTAGGTGATTGTTCAGTTTCATTTCAAAATTTCTTGCCAATAGAGAAAGAGCCGGTTTCTAACCTAGATCCAAGGCTCCTTCATTGAAATTTCAACATCAACAACAAGGGATTTTTGTTTATATATATATATATATATATATATACGGGTTTCTTTCAATTTCCGTCTACCAAATCCACTCACAAGGCTTTGGTCGGCCCGAGGCGACAGTAGAAGAGACTTGCCCAAGTTGTCACGCAGTGGGACTGATCTCGGAACCATGTGGTTGGTAAGCAAGCTTCTTACCACACAGCCACTCATACATACATCATACATATCTACATATAAACACACGTACATCATGCATACATATATACTGTGAACATCACTTATAATCATGGATAACGTTAGCAAATTTATATGCAAACACGTAGCCTTAGCGGTTCATATGCTTGTTTCACGATCATAACGTCGTGGGTTCGATTCCTGGACAGGGTAATGCATTGTGTCCTTGTGCAAGGCGCTGAATTTCATGTTTGCTCCACTCTACTCAGTTGAAAAAGAGTTGTAGCCGACTGCTGGTGCCGCCCTCTCTGCCTCCATCTGAAACACACTCGAGTTGGGTCGCGTTGGCAAGCTGAGAGGGTGTTTGTGGTTGATTGTAACTGCGAAGGACTGCAAACCGAAACAACTAGCGAAAGCATGGTACATGGCACATGGTACCATTCCATACTCTCTTCCGATTTGGTTTACATGCATAAAACATAGTACCTACCTACCTACATAATACATACATAATTACATACATACGTACATAGCTTTCCCCAAGTTTATTAATACCATAGAGTTTATTAGTACCATACAGGTACATCAAAACACACACACACGCACGCACAAACACACACGCACGCACAAACACACACACACATGCACACACACACACACACACATACACACACACATGTATCTATGTATGCATAGACCTTAGCCAGTGACTGGTGCACTGGAAGTTTGTAACGGACATGTTATTGTTCACCAAATGTAATATAAATTGCATACAACCACCACCACCACCACCACCACCAGCAAGAACAGCAACAACATGGTGTATAAGTATTTATGAGTATCATTACAAACATAAGTAGCTCCAGTTTAAACATTTTTATTGTGAGAGTGTCATTCATTTGTTAGTCTTTTATGATACATTTAGCAGCTGTACACGGCTTTGTCCAAGTTTATTAACGCCATAGACAAATACAGATATATCAAATTCCACACAACAAAGTTTCTATTTATTAAAGTCATCTCAAATTCTAGAGGCTATGTCATGTTACCAAATGACAATTCAAATCAGATTCATTTGAGAAGTTAAAATAATTTTCAAGAATAAAGAATTCTCCAAAGTTAACATGACATTAAGGATAAGGACCGGTTGGTTATCTGGAGTTAAGAGGACCGTTGTTAAGAGGACAAATGCTTCTGCCTCAATAAACGTCATCAGCACAACTGCCTTACTTTATTTCCGACAACCAGAACTGCTAAATATTATTTTCTACTCTAGGCACAAGGCCGGAAAGTTTTGGGGGAGTGGGCCAGTAGATTAGATCGACCCCAGTACACAACTAGCACTTAATTTATCGACCCCGAAAGGATGAATGGCAAAGTCGACCTCGTTGGAATTTGAACTCAGAACGTAAAGACCGACGAAATACCGCTAAGCATTTCGCCCGGCGTGCTAACGTTTATGCCAGATTGCCGCCTTAGAACTGCTAAATATTAATGTGTGTGTGTGTGTGTGTGCATGTGTATTTGTATCTGCGTTTGTCCCTCACCACTACTTGACAACCGGTGTTGGTGTATTTACGTCCCCGCAATCTAGCGGTTCGGCATAGAAACCAATAAAATAAGTACCAAACTTAAAGAATAAAAAAAGTACTGTGGTTGGTCCGTTTGAGTAAAATTCTTCAAGGCGGTGCCCCAGCATGGCCGCAGTCTAATGACTGTAACAAGTAAAAGATAAAAAAGAAAAAGACACTAAATCCCTTGGCCAGCTTAAAGCCACCATCGGGTCATTAGATAATCTTAGCAGAGTCCACATTATTTCAAATACTCGCAAACAAGTCTTTAATCTGGTATTTTATTTTACGGATCCAGAAATAGGAAAAGCAGAGTTGACCTCATCTGGATTTGAACTTAGAACGTAAAGAGTCATATCTAAGCATGTTCTTACTATTCTGATAATCCGTTATCTGATTCATTATCTCAGGACTTGGCATTTTTTCTTCTTTTTTTTTTGTCGTCAGAAGTGTTTCGTTTGTCAGGAAATAGTTTAGTCGTGATGCATAACCAGTCACCTTTTCAATGGTAGTGCAAGTTTAAAACGAAAACCGCCTCAAACATATCTTAGTGTCTCTGTACCTCTCTCTCTCTCTCTCTCTCTCTAATACAGTCCCGAGCCGGTCAAGAGCTTGTGAGTAGATTCGATAGATGGAAACTGAAAGAAGCCCTTCATGTATACATACACACACACACAGAGACATATAACCCCCACATATAACCCACAAACATATAACCCCCACATGTATATATTTATGTGAGTGCGCGCGTGTGTGTGTGTGTGTGTGTGTTTGTGATTGTCTCCCATCACCGCTTCACAACCGGTATTGGTTTGTTTACTTTCCTATACTTTAAAGGTTCGGCAAAATGGACTTATTTTTTGTAAGCCTAGTACTTATTCTATCGGTCACTTTTTGCCGAACCGCTAATTTACGGTTGTCAAGCGATGGAGGGGGGACAAACACAGACACACAAACACACAAACACACATACATATATATA
>NC_068991.1:74262344-74262939 GCF_001194135.2 Octopus bimaculoides
ATATATATATATATATATACATATATACGATGGGCTTCTTTCAGTTTCCGTCTACCAAATCCACTCACAAGGCTTTGGTCGGCCCGAGGCTATAGTAGAAGACACTTGCCCAAGGTGCCACGCAGAGGGACTGAACCCGGAACCATGTGGCTCCATCACTATACTTACACTCACAAAAACATGCGCGCGCGTATATATTATTATTATTAGTGACAGAAGGAATTTTAATATAAAGAAAGCTATCTCTCTGGGTAGAAAATGTCGAAGGCTGCCCATTGAGCACAAATTCGCATCTGTAAACATGATAGACGTTCTACCATTGGACCAAAGCAATCCTTCAAACTTCTTTATCAGTTTTACACGCTGTTATCTATAGCTTTATTTGATTCGAGTTTCAACGTTTTAAAAATAATCTTATCTATCTATCTATCTATCTATCTATCTATCTATCTATCTATCTATCTATCTATCTATCTATTTATCTATCTATCTGAGAGAGGGAGAGTAACGGAAAAAGTGATGACAAGAAAAGTGACATCATTTTCCGGGTGGCGAAGAAGAGTTGTCAGCTGTGGCCGAAAGGGGGCAGCTGTAC
>NC_068991.1:74262949-74264010 GCF_001194135.2 Octopus bimaculoides
AGTGACATCATTTTCCGGGTGGCGAAGAAGAGTTGTCAGCTGTGGCCGAAAGGGGGCAGCTGTACATAAAATATTTTCGCAACAGTCTCTGTCTCTCAGCCGCTCCTTCCGTCCCTCTCTCTGTATCTGTCTGTCTGTCTTTGTCTGTCTGTCTTTGTCTGTCTGTCTTTGTCTGTCTGTCTTTGTCTGCCTGTCTTTGTCTGCCTGTCTCTCTTTCTCTCTTTCTCTCTCTCTCTCTCTCTCTCTCTCTCTCTCTCTCTCCTAATTAATGCTATATATGGCATCTGTGTTGAAAGCCCGACCATAGTGCTCCGACGAAACGTTGTGTGTGTGTGTGTGCTCGCATGTATATGCATGTATACGCATCCGCATGACACACGTCCGCACAGACTCATAAGAGGATATCTATATGTGTGTATATGTATATATGCGTGAGTGTATCATCTATTTATCTACACACATACATAATATATGAATATATGTATACATACATACATACATACATACATACATACATACATACATACGTACATACATACATACGTACGTACGAAACGCCTAGTTTAGAATTGAGGCAGCTGATGAAGGAAAAGTTCCATAAATGGCTCGTCTGTTTTCCTATGTGTTCATTCTGTTGTCCGTAAAAAAAAGTCTGTTTTTTTGTGCTTTGTTTATGTTCCCGTTCCTTTTTTGATGTTCTGTACCCGGATATGCATCTATCTAGGGAAACACAAATATTGAGCGGTGTTCCACAGGGAACTGTTCTGGGGCCACTACTGTTCATAGTGGCCCTTCTGGACATGCCCACGGTCACTCGGAGAGCCACTGTCACTAGCTATGCTGATGACACAAAGATATCTCAGGCAATAAAGAATCCTGATGATATTGTAAGCCTGCAGAATGACCTAAATGCAATATATGAGTGGGCAGAGCAAAATAATATGCAGTTCAATGCAAAAAAATTTCAAGTACTGCGCTACAAGACCACGAGTACCTCCCAACTGGCATACACAGGGCCTGGAGGTACGGCAATCCCAGAACCACAAACAGTGAGAGATCTG
>NC_068991.1:74265465-74271287 GCF_001194135.2 Octopus bimaculoides
TATATATATATATATATATATATATATATATATATATATGTGTGTGTGTGTGTGTGTGTGTGTGTGTGTGTGTGTACATACACACACACACACACACACACACATATAATTATAGTATATTCTGTGAAGAACGTAGTAGAGTACAGTTTAAAGCTCATCCACCTTCAGATTTCACCCTATGCTTTCCAGTAGTAGTCTTATACGCACTTCCAGGTTTACGTTTGGGCATCTGTTGTGTTTTTCATGGTTGGTTACACATGCGATTGGCCTTCCCTGGCCTTAAGATTCAACAAATCAGCAGTGCAAAGAAATATAATGCCAATCCCTTTAAAACGGCAACCACTTCAAGAGTACCAGTATCACCATCCCACTACATCTACACACAGCAGTTTGCCAACGAACCCATAGCTACAACACAGCTTGATAAGCTCAGTGGCTACTACTAAATTCAAGCCAGGACAGAAAGGAGGTTCTTGAAGCCGAAGATTTTAAACTTACGTAGACAATATTTACATATCACCTGAGGAAACACAACTACACCTCACAATGCAGGGAAACAGTTGCATAATCAAGTACCTGCACGCCTGGATAACTACGTTGCGTGGAAACAATTGTAGTGATTAAAAAATAAATGTCCAACTGTACCCTTTCTTGTTGACCCCAATTTATACACACACATACACACGCTTATATATAAACATATAAATACATATATATATATATCATATCTATACATACATACGTACATGCACATTCATTCATACACGCACAAGTACACAGATATGCATACATATATATATGTACACGCACACGCACACAAAGAAAATACTTTTGCGATGAATGGACAACTTGTTGTTTGAACAGGTCAAACCTAAACAATGACTTCGTTCTAAATTTTGCCTTTTTTTTTCTTGATTCCTGACACGATAACAAGTTAAGAAAACCAATCACTCTTTACTTCACTGACATTTTACATGAAGCCAGACGGAGTATGCTAGTATTTCATTACTCCAACAACATCCCATAAGTATTTGACCTACTCTAACCTTGCTGATTATTCTAATTTTTGTCTTCGTTGTGTCTTTGTCAGAGAAAGGAATGGCGGCTGCGCTCGTAACCGATTTTTTTTTAAGGGTTGCTGAGAATGTTGGGCTGGGAGAAATTATGACTCGTCTTATTTTTTTGTTTTTGGCTCTGAGACCAGACCCGAGGTCGAAGACCAGGTCATAATGCTTGGAACTGAATGGTCTCTGCTGAAAGACACCCAATGTCCGGATAAAATGGTGGTGCTGGTGTTAAACCAGTGTAAAGACTTTAAGCATAGAATGAGTCGGATGGGCGCTGCTGTTTTGTCACTTATAATTTGGCACGGCTGGCAGGTCATTTAGCCTGTTTTGGTGATGGTGCATTTTAGTAAACAAGCTAACACATACATGAGCGCGGGCTGAAATATACACACATAAATACACAGAGAGAGAGAGGGGGAGAGAGAGAGAAAGGTGGGAGAGAGTGAAGGAGGGGAGAGAGAGAGGGAGAGAGAAAGGAGGAAGAGAGTGAAAGAGGGAAGAAAGAGAGACATTAAAATTTATTTACTGAACACAATTGACATAAACATCTTCCCTCTTCTTACACATGTAGGGAAATCTACTCACACACATAAATACACACATACACACGCAGAGGGAGAGAGAGATAGGGAGGAGGGAGAGATAGGAAAGGAAAGAGTGTGGGAAAGAGGGAAGGGGAGAGAACGAGAGAGACGTTAAAACGAGGGAAATATTCTTTTCTACTCAAGGCACAAGAACCAAAATTTTGTGGGGAGGGGGCCAGTCGATTAGATCGACCTCAGTACGCAACTGGTACTTAATTTATCGACCCCCGAAAGGATGAGAGGCAAAGTCGACCTCGGCGGAATTTGAACTTATAACGTAAAGACAGACGAAATACAGCTAAGCGTTTCGCTCGGCGTGCTAACGTTTCTACCAGCTCGCCGCCTTAAACGAGAGAAATGTCAAAGAAGTCAGCGTCGAATCACCGACGCCAAATAAGTGGCGCCAAAACGGTTATGCCACAACGTCCTATATCATTTCAAAGTAATCCCGTTTATTCCACCATCTCAAGACACATTCTGATAATCTGAAATCAATTTTATATTTCCCGATTCAATGTGGAAAACCGAACTTGATTATGTACTACTACTACTACTACTACTACTACTACTACTACTACTACTACTACTACCACCACAACAACAACGCGAGGACATGGAATAAGTACAATGTTATTGGACGCTAAGAAAAGGAAAGAAAAGGAAGAGGATTTCACGTTTCGAGCGGAGCTCTTCATCAGAAATATAGAATAATAATAATAATAATAATAATAATAATAATAATAATAATAATAATAAAAATAATGAAAATGATAGAATACGAATATCTGGTATATAACATTATTGACTTGCCAGAATTCTTCGCAAAATTCAAAGGAACCAATTTTTAATTCCAAAGAGATGCTGTTAATCTCATTCAAAAGAAATGGTAAATGAATTACTTTCATATTCCTGTCTCGGTTATCGTTATTTGAATAACACATCATCGCATTTTTGCGTTTCCTAACAATTCCTCGTCTCTTCCTTCTGTGTTTGAAAGCGACTCACAATAATTACATTCCGTTGCATTGGGATTAGAGAGATGCGCAGCGCTCTGCATATAGACGTGTTCAGTATTGTGCACATACGGAGACACAACATTATGTATACGGATATGTGCAGTATGGGAAATGCAAAGGTGTGTGTCATTGTGCATGTAGCGATGTGCAGCGATGTGCAGCGCTGTGCATGCAGAGATGTACATCATTGTGCATACGTAGATATATAGTAGTGTGCATACAGAGAGCCCAAGCACTCTGCATACCGCGATGTATAACAGTGTGCATATAGAGACTTGGAGTATTGTGCATATAGAGATGTGCATCATTATGCATACATAAATGTGCAGCATCATGCATAAAGAAATGTTCAGCGTTGTATATACAGAGATGTACAGCATGGTGCATAAAGAGATGTGTAGCATTGTTCAAACATAGATGTGCACTGTTTGTGCATAAAGAGATGTGCAGCACTGGGCATACAAAGAGGCACGGTATCGAGCATGCAGAGACTTGCAGTACAGTGCATATAGAGATATGCACCATCGTGCAGTTGTTATCGGCATTTAACAACTGTATTGTTAAAGGCCGATGCAGTTGTTTAACGATTAAGGATTGCTAAATGGTTATCTACTTAAGAAAATGATGTGGTGGTCAAGAGTGGAGCGTTTTCCATCATAGGCATGCTCGATGATTCTCTGCACATAGGAAAGTCACATGACAGCTGGATTGTCTTTTATTATGAGGAAACTCTATCAGGTTGCATGGCCTCTGAGCAGGGATCGCCAAGCTTTTGACAAAATTTAATGCAGATTCATGATCAATGCGACGATCACACGCTACACATGTTCTTTCCAAACACTGCTGTAAGTAGCGGAAATGAGCTAGAACGTTAAAACTTAGTGCGCATGCACAGTAGAGTTCAAAGTCAATCTGTGCTAAGCAGCTTCACTCTGTGTGCTTTAGTTTCGTTACTATGGCAACAGTCCGGGTACTTATTGATCAGACCACGTATAGTTGAAAATGGGAAAGAATGTTGAATTATACGAGACTACGGTTACAGGATTATGCTATGCAATTATGCTAATTGTAATTGTTAATTTTGTTAGCTCTTACTGTTAATTATGTTAGCCTCAAATATTAGTTATATTAGTTACTTTGCTAATTATCTAAGCTATTATTGTTTGTAAAAGATTAGTTAGTATGACTAATTAGAGGAACGTTAATTATCGATAGTGATTAAGTGCCGTTGTAACCCGTACCTGACCAATTACAGCTTGATATAAGCAAAAGAGAAAGCTTTAGTAAAGACATGTCTAAATTTGGAAGCGGATATGTCATATGACAAGTAACACGTGATTATAGCAATAACCATGAGATGTTTGTTATATTTTACTGAAATCATCAAACTACCATGTTTTTTTTTTGTGCGCTGGCTGCAAATCTGATGTAGGCGAGGAGAAACTGGGAAGCATATATGTCACATGACAGGTGACACGTGGTTGCAGTAAGAACCATATACTCTTTTACTCTTTTACTTGTTTCAGTCATTTGACTGCGGCCATGCTGGAGCACCGCCTTTAGTCGAGCAAATCGACCACAGGACTTATTCTTTGTAAGCCTAGTACTTATTATATCGGTCTCTTCTGCCGAACTGCTAAGTTACGGGGACGTAAACACACCAGCATCGGTTGACAAGCAATGTTGGGGGGACAAACACAGATACACAAACACACACATATATATATATATATATACATATACATATATATGACAGGCTTCTTTCAGTTTCCGTCTACCAAATCCACTCACAAGGCTTTGGTCGGCCCGAGGCTATAGAAAAAGACACTTGCCCAAGGTGCCACGCAGTGGGACTGAGCCCGGAACCATGTGGTTGGTAAGAAAGCTGCTTACCACACAGCCACTCCTAATGAAACGTATTTTAAATTCATCAAGCTTACATGAATCGGACATTAGTGTATTTTTTGTGCACTGGTTGCAAAGTGAATGTGCGCGCGCACATACGCACAATTTAGAATGTACAATGGAAAGGTCCCAACCAAACGCATTTAATATAGTCTGTAGCAGCGTAGAAGTATCATGTAGAATTGTAGTGAAGTGTATTTAGTGTAGTGCATTGTTGTAAACCCAGAAACTAATTCTGATTCTCTCTCAGCAAAATCAAATGGAGCCCGATGAGTCTCTACGATTATATATAGTGTATTGATATAGTGTAGTGCTGTGAGCTGTTATAAGCGTAGAGTAGATTAATATTCTAGGAATACAGTAATTCCTCGCCATGTCGTGGTTCACCTATCGCGTACTCAGTACATTGCGGTTCACTTATCGCGCACTCAGTACATCGCGGTTTTTTTCTGGCTAATATATGTAAATTTATATCACGGACTTCTCAGTATATCGCGGGTTTCTGCGGCCGATAGGTATTTATATTTTACTTAGATTTTAATTATTTCTGTGAAAGGTTTTGGAACATAACCCCCGCGGAAGTCGAGGGATTACTGTATAGTTTATTGTGATGCAATGTAAGATTCACGCTAACTCGTATTGATGTATAGTGCAACATTGGCATTTATAAGATGGTAAACACACACATTGGTGCACAAACGCACAAAATCACACACTCACACACACACACACACACACACACACACACACACACGCACACACACACTTCATACTGTATAAATATATTTTTGTGTCTAGGGAGGGTCATTATACCAACATAACTAACACACGCACTGGTTCAATTCCACTCCTTTATCATTAGCCAATTGGTTAAATATCCAACCAGCTAATCGATTGTTTAATTTGTTTTGTTTCTGTTTGGCAAAGTTCTTTCGTTGCTACTTGCAACCTTTTCAATGACTATTTGACTTAGTCCCTAAGACTCCCTAAGTCAATAGTTATTGAAAAGGTTACTAGTAGTAACGAAAGAACTTTGCCAAACAAAAACAAAACAAATTAAACAATCGATCAGCTATTTGGATATTCAACTAATTGGCTAATAATGAAGGAGCGAAATTGAATCAGGGTGTGTGTTAATTATGCTGGTATAATGATGGCTCTCCTTAGACACGACAAAATTTGTTTCAACACACGAATTCGCATAAAGAATTTTGCAAACCAAATACAAAAACAATATATATATATATATA
>NC_068991.1:74271406-74274038 GCF_001194135.2 Octopus bimaculoides
ACATACATACATATGTATAAATAAAGACATAGAGACTTATAAAACTCAACTGTAAACTTGCTCTTACTCCATTGGTGAGAAATTCGAAGATAACAAAAAACAAAAGACAGCAGGCATATCTATCTATCTATCTCTATCTATCTATCTATCTATCTATCTATCTATCTATATATATATATATATATATATATATCTGTAGCTGTCGGTCTGCGTTCTCTCCCCGCTCGCTCTCTCTTTCTCTCTCTTTCACTGTATATATAATTACATGACTAGTGACTAAAAACAAAGACGAAACGACATGTAAGTCAAACAGCTGCACAGAGAAAACTGCATAAGGAGGACATTGAGGTGTTTGAAACCAGACAAGAAATAAATAAAGAGATAAATGTAAAAAAAATATAGAATTTTAAAAAAGAGAAGAAGAAAGCCAATGTTCTTAGCCTTAATTTTCTTCCAGAACATTCTTGTTAAGTGAAAAAATACCAGAGAAAACAGCAAAGTTGCTTAAAATAACATACAGAAAGTAAAATGCTGATATTGTAAGGAAATATTACATAAAATTTAATACAAATTACGTCTAGATTTAATTTTAGTGGTTTGGCAAATCGTTAGAACATCGGACAAAATGCTTTGGGGTATCTGCTCCAGTTCTTTATATTTTGAGTCCAAATGACGCCGAGGTCACGTTTGGTTGATAAAGTAAAATGCCAGTTAAATACTAGCATCGATCATATCGATTACCACCTCTCTTGAAAATTGTTGGCTTTGTGCTTAAATTAGAAAGCAATGCTAGAATTAAATTTATAGAATCGTTAGAGCGTTAAGTATAATAATACCTTACGGTATTATGTTCTTGCTTCTGAGTTTAAATCACGCCGAGGTCAGCTTTGACTTTCTTGCCTCCGAGGTTGATAAAAAGAAAGCAGTTGTCAGGAGGTGTTTAGTATAGACTTGCAAGTTTTTTTCATACTTAATAATAACAGGACATTTTCGGGGATATACCTAGACAAGGACGCTGAAGCTATAGTGATGAGGCAGCAGTAAATGATAGAATGCCTAGCTGTTATGCTTGTGGAAGCAAGCGTCATCTGAGAGTTTTTTTCACTGAAAGATTGGAAAAACAAATAACAAAACAACGAGATTGAATATATTTTCCCTTAGTAGAAAAATTAAGAATGGTTCATTATCGAGGTTAATTTTGGCCTTCATGCCACCAGGGTCAATAAAATAAATTACCCATCAAACACACAGACAATACAATCAATTGTTCTCCACCAGAAGATGTCAGGCCTTGTACCTATATTTCTTTCTACTCTAGGCACAAGGCTCGAAATGTTTGGGGAGAGGGCCAGTCTATTAGATCGACTCCAGTACACAACTGGCACTTAATGAAAGGCAAAGTCGACCTCGGCGGAATTTGAACTCAGAACATAAAAACAGACGAAATACTGGGTTTAGTTATATTTATTTAAATTCGGGGGTTCAAATTCTGCCGAGATGTTCTTTACCGTTTTCTTTTTTTTCCCACCAGGACCTAGGAACCATGTAAAGGAAGAAAAAAAAAGAAGGTAAAAACAAAACAAGTACCAGTCAGTTACTGGAGCCTATTTTATCGGTTGTGCAGCTAATTGCACACAACTGCATGACCTTATGCCAATGTTAGAAATTGCTGCTATTATTAATGGTGCAGTCGAGGTACTACTACTACTACTACTACTTACTAGTAGTAGTAGTTGTTGTTATTGTTGTTGCTCTTCTTCTTCTTCTTCTTCTTCTTCTTCTTCTTCTTCTTCTTCTTCTTCTTCTTTGTGTCTTCTTCTTTGTGTCTTCTTTCCACTATTCCTAATTCTAATGAAAGTAGTGTAACATCCTGCCATCATGTGCCTGCATTCCACAATTCCAGCTTCTCTCTAACATTGCTCTCTCTTTCTTTTTCTCTCTCTTTCTCTCTCTCTCTCTCTCTCTCTCTTTCTGTCTCTTTCTCTTTCTCTCTCTCTCTCTGACGATTGAAAGTTTGTCTTTCCGCTTTTAGAACTGCAGATCATGCCTGCCCCGACGACGTGACATTCAGCAGTTTGTAGTCAACACTGCACCAGGTTTCCGTTATGCCGAGACAAAAGAGCAACGCCGCTCTACGTGACTCTGTACCAATTGTTAGCTGGTCACGGCTCAAATGGACACCGTTTTTATATTACATACATTTCTGTTACGTCCAACACGTTGCGCACACTGCTTGCAATTAACTGTATGGATACAAGCCAAAAACGTCTACGTGTTAGCTGAACCTGCAAGAAATAGCACCCAAATATCCCTCGTATTCTACTATCATGAACAAAGAGAGGACACATTGGTTAATGTGGTCCTCGATACGGTTTTCTGTTGGCACTCCGTCGCTTACGACGTCGAGGGTTCCAGTTGATCCGATCAACGGAACAGCCTGCTCATGAAAATTAACGTGCAAGTGGCTGAGCACTCCACAGACACGTGTACCCTTAATGTAGTTCTCGAGGGAGATTCAGCGTGACACAGAGTGTGACAAGGCTGACCCTTTGAATTACAGGCACAACAGAAACAGGAAGTAAGAGTGAGCGAAAGTTGTGGTGAAAGAGTACAGCAGGGTTCGCCACCATCC
>NC_068991.1:74274854-74276133 GCF_001194135.2 Octopus bimaculoides
ACACATACGACGGGCATCTTTCAGTTTCCGTCTACCAAATCCACTCACAAGGTTTTGGTCGGCCCGAGGCTATAGTAGAAGACAATTTCCCAAGGTGCCACGCAGTGGGACTGAACTCGGAACCATGTGGTTGTTAAGCAAGCTACTTATCGCACAGCCACTCCTACGCCTATGTCTACTGTCTAAAAAAAAACAAAAAACAACAGAAAAGCAACAAAACAGATGGGATGGTCACTGTTGGAATAAATGTGATCAAAAGCTAGATGGATCAAAGCTGGTTTGCTTATATATTTTGATCATACTTGTTCTGACTCTACGTTCTTAGTTCAAATCCCACAGAGGTTAACTGAGGGCCAGGGTCAGTAAAATTAAGTATCAGGTGCTGAGGGCTATATAACCGACCCCTTAAAATTGCTGGCCCTTGTTCCTAAATTAGAAACAATTATTTTGATCGAGGTTATTGTGGCGATGTTATTGATGTTGACTTTAGCCATAGGTCAGGTTCTTTCAGACAGATCTGTGATCAAAGACATTACAGCCGTGACCTATCTCGTCCTTTTTTTCTTCTTATGTGTAGTGAACGCAAAACCACATTAAGCCACATGCTCTTTTCTAAAAGGCTAGAGTGTGCTTTAAGAGAAATTTGGCTGCTATTTCTGGTCGGTCGATCGACGCGTTGAGGCTTTCACGCCGGTTTGAACGGCAACCATGCTGTCATCGTTGTCGTCATCGTCGTCGTTAATATTTTTCTCGATTAGTAGCAAGTGGAGGTGATGGAGGTGGTGATATTAGTAGTAGTAGTAGTAGTTTTAGTGGTATTGGTGATGTAGCTAGTAGAAATAGTAGTAGTAGTCGTAGTAGTAATAGTGATGGTGGTGGTGGTAGAAGTAGTGGTGTTGTTGGTAGTGGTAGTAGTGGTTGTAGTGGTGTTGGTAGTAGTAATAATAGTTAAGGTGGTGGTGGTGGTAGTGGGGGACCGAGGACTTCTTAGAAAAGTCCGAGGTGGAGGAAAGAGGGGATTATCTGGAAAATTTCCAGGATGGGAAGTTGAGGGGTAGGAAGGGGAAGAAGGGGAGGAAGGACTTCTTGGAAAATCCGAGGGGAAGAATGGAGACTTTCTGGAAAGTCCAAGGAAGGGGAGCTGAGGGGAAGGAAGGGGATGAAGGACTTCCTGGAAAAGCCCGAGGAGGGTATGGGGGCTTCCTGGAAAAGTATGAGGAGGGAGGATGGGGACTTCCTTCAAAAGTCCAAGTAGTATTAGCAGCAGCAGCAGCAGCAG
>NC_068991.1:74276893-74282202 GCF_001194135.2 Octopus bimaculoides
AAGGGGGGAGCTGAGATGCGGAAAATATTCCTGGAAAAGTCCATAGAGTGTGAGTTGAAGGGGAGGAAGGACTTCTTGGAAAATCCGAGGGGAAGAATGGAGACTTTCTGGAAAGTCCAAGGAAGGGGAGCTGAGGGGAAGGAAGGGGATGAAGGACTTCCTGGAAAAGCCCGAGGAGGGTATGGGGGCTTCCTGGAAAAGTATGAGGAGGGAGGATGGGGACTTCCTTCAAAAGTCCAAGTAGTATTAGCAGCAGCAGCAGCAGCAGCAGCAGCAGCAGCAGTAGTAGTAGTAGTAGTAGTAGTAGTAGTATATGTTCTTTAACTCCGTGTCGACCGTAATCTGGTAGTGTCTTATAATCGAAGACATATCCACAAGCGAAGACATCACGATCCGTACTTTTCTTTTTTCTTTTTCTTTTCAGGAAGTGTGTCCTCATTTTTTTTTTTACGAAGACACGATATGATTTCATGAAAAATTAGCTGCTATTTCTAACAGCTAAGTTGTTCACACGGAGATATAGTAGTTATTACTGTTACTACAGCTGTTGTAGGTGTTGTTGGTTTTGTTGTTACTGTTGTTGTTATTTTTGTTGTTGTGACTGTGTAATAATTTGTCAAGAACATTGGTATTTGAGGTGACCTTTATGAGAGGCTGAAGGTCAATGAAATTGGAAATGTCATCCACTGATAAGAAATCTATCTATCTATTTATCTATCTATCTATCTATTTATCTATCTATCTATCTATCTATCTATCTATCTATCTATCTATCTATCTATCTATTTATCTATCTATCTATCTATCTATCTATCTATCTATCTATCTATCTATCTATCTGTCTATCTGTCTATCTATCTATCTATCTATCTATCTATCTATCTATCTATCTATCTATTTCGTGTCATCTCTTTTCCGTTTGTCATCTATAAGTAAACTTAAAATACGCTCCTGATAACTTCCATTAATCATCTGCTCCTCTTCCTTTTCTCTCATGACACCCCTTTTCCTGCTTGGGTGTGCGTGAGCGTGTGAATGCCCCCCCCCACCACCGTGTTTAAGTGCATGAGGCAATGGGTGGATGGCTGTAAGCTAAATGGTTATAAAGGGTTGCGAACTCTTACGGGGATCGTAGAGCCCACAGATTCAGAACTTACACATCGCATCTCTTGTAAGCCCACGTTTAGCACTGGTAGAAATCACAGGGAAAAAAATGTTAGAAGAGAAGACAAAAACAGCAATAAAAGGAACAAATAAATAAATAAATAAATGAAAACTGATTCCAGTAATTAACAATTTTATTTAAGAAAAACAAAAAAAAAACGAATAATCGTTTCTGAATTTGCCACAAGGACACCGAGGATGGTAGATTACGAAGACAAATTATGAACTCGCAAATGGTGGTGCGAGTATTTTGTAGAGTGATAATGAAATTACCATAAAATGATGATAATGATGATGATGATGATGATGGTGGTGGTGGTGGTGGTGGTGGTGGTGGTGGTGGTGGTGATGATGATGATGATGATGAGAAGAAAAAGATATATACAAACGGCGGTGCATCAGCTTGGCCGCAGCTCCGAGCTGAAACTGCAGAAAAAAAATACGTACATATATACATACACACACATACATACATACGTACATACATACATGCATACATACATACATACGCACGTACAAACATACATACATACATACATACATACATACATACATACATACATACATACATACATATATACATACATATATACATACATATATACATACATACATACATACAAATACATATGCATACGCCTAGACATGAAAATATATACATAAAAACGCATCCATAAAACAAACATACAAATCTGCGCATACACTAACACCAAATACTGCACACACACAGACATATGCACAAATACCTAGATGATGTTGATAAAAGTTCCAATGAAGGAGCCTTGAATCTATGTTAGAGTCCGGCTCTTTCTCTTTTGGCAAGAAATACAGAAATGAAATTGATTGATAACATACACATAAACATACTTACTTATTTACACATATACATACGTACGTACATACATAATGGCTGCAACTCGATTTCGAGCAAGAAGTCGCTTGATTGTTCTCTTAAAGCAACACAGATGTGTTCTTCAGTCTTGCATGGAATCTACATTCTTTTGGACAGGCAGGTGTGGTAACGATGAGTGGCTTTTACAGCAGGTGCTTAGAAAGCTCATCATTCATGGAATTTTTCTGCTACGACTAGACACAGTAAGCAACACATAACAGAGGTCTTTATAGAGATGTTAAAAATCAAGCGATACTTGTGCCTGAAGCTTTTTCAAGTGAAAAGAACTAATCGCAGGTGTTACATCAGAGTTTTCCTTTAGAAGAAATGTCTAAACAAGGATTGGGGGTCTCACCCTTCTATATATTGGATGGCCGTTAACACTACAGAGTTCATCCGCTCTTTAACAGGCTTTGTTTTTCACCCTTCATGGTGGGCAGCGAAAAACCGCCCTCCTTACTAGGGTTGGACTTGGTAGGGTCGCCAGTTTAGTAGCCGATGGCCCGAGCAAACGACACGTTGTACTGGGTCGCATGCTACTGGTAGCACTTAACGAAACCTGACATACGTACTTTAATACATGTGCACATATGACAATCGTCTCATTTTGTCAGATGATAACTGTCTCACATTCAACTTGTTCTCTCGAGACTGACTTAGCATTTACAAAAACTTTACTCGTGTTTCAAGCACTGAGAGAATACTGCAGACATGATGACTGCTTCATCTTGTCAGGCGATAGTCGTCTCACATTCAGGTTGTTCTGATTTGCTTTCATCCTTGCACGTGCGCGGATATCCGTTGCCATAAGACACTAGAAAATACAAAACGGTTCAAGAAAATGAAATAAGAAGTGAGACATCTGCATGTTATTGGATTAAATGGCAACAATTTGAACAACACTTTTGCCACTTGTTCGGTCGCCATAGCAGGTTCCAGTGGCAAGTAAGGCAAGATGACTGATGCTATTTTGATTGCGAGTTTTATGTCAAAGTATCTTTCTCCGACAAGAGCGGCCTTCCTCACAGTTTTTGTCTATAATAACGGGAACCTCCTCTACTCCTGGGAAATCTATTTAATCCATAGATGTGACCCTTACAGGTCCTACCATTCCGGGTCAGAATGAACGTAGGGGGAATGGTGATTGAGATGTAACTCCATGCTTCACACAACTTCAAAACTGAATGCATATATACATGCAATGCATACATACATAGATGCATGCATGTACGGATGCATGCATGTACGGATGCATGCATACATAGGCATATAAATGCATACATACATACATACATACATGCATGCATGCATGCATGGGGTGAAGAGTAGTGACCAGCTGGCACTCCAGGTCTCCTAGAAGGAGCCCAAACCATTTCGTGGTGTCTGCCAGTATCGCGTCCAGCAGAGGACTGCAGTACAGGAGATGTTTGAACCTGGCTTCCTTCAACTTCATGACGGTAGCCGCTACAGTTGGCAGAAGGCTCCCGAGATAGGCTTGGTCCACCCACTGGATTTTATCCATGGCCTTGGCAACATTAGACATCGCCTGAATGTACTCCGTCAGGCAGCCGACATCAGAATCGGTAAAAGTCTGCAGCTTCAGCAGAGTTATCACCCTGTGGACAGCTTCCCTATTCTTCTCCAGCTGGTTGTTGAGGACAACAACAGAGTGATAGGTACAACTCCATCTGATACTGTTGGTTGGGGGCCACCAGCCTCCTCTTCAATGCGTCCAGAATGCTGTCTGCTTCTCTCGTGCTGCGGATCTGCAGATTCCACAGCCACTGTGCCTTGGATATGGTCTTCCTGTAGACCGACCTGAACGAAGCGCTGTCAAGATCCTTGTCGGCATCCACGCTGGCTACCAAGTTGAAGGTATGGGCCGCGCACTTCATGTGCACTAACAGGTTGAGACTCAGGCCGCTGGACTCTCCAAGGACGGCATCAACAGAGATGTACTCAACTTCGTCCACATCCCCAGCCTCGGGATCCACGTCCAGGTCCACATCCTCGGAGCCCTCCACGTCCGAATCGGCAGCAGCCTCAGGAATGTCTGCCAAGATTTTAACTTCTGTATCAAACTGCATAAATACCTTGAGAAATATTTTGCCGTTGTCCGTCGTTGTCCTGGTCACCTTGTCTTGCAGATGGAACCTGATCGCAGTATCTTATGACCATATTTTGTTTATAGAAATCACACAGATTGTAGTTTAACACTGTAATTTGCTACATACATATACATACATACATACATACATACATACATACATACATGTTTGTATAAATCTGCATTTGGTAAGTAAACATTTGGAATTGTAAACAACAAAAGCAACGTCGGAATAAACCACAAGGTGATTGTCAACAGTTGCAATAACAAGCACAACATCAATAAACAACGCCTACAATAACAACAACAATAAGAACAAGAACAGCATCAACCACGACAACAACAACAACAATATCGGCAACGAAACGAAATCATCAACACCGTCGGCAACAGCAAGAACAAGAACAGCATCATCATCATCATCGTCGTCGTCGTCATCATCATGGTCGTCGTCGTCGTCATCATCATCATCAACAACAACAACAACAACAACAACAAAAACAACAACACCAACAACAATGACATCATCATCATCATCACCAACAGCAACAACAGCATCATCGTCATCATCATCATCATTATCAAGAACAGCAACAGCAACAGCAACAGCAGCAACAACAACAACAATAGTATCATCATCGTCATCATCATCAGCAGCAGCAACGACAGCATCATCATCATCATCATTATCAACAGCAACAACAACAGCAGCAGCAGCAGCAGCAGCAGAACAGCATCATCTACGACAGCATTATCACCACCACCACCACCAACAACAACAACAACAGCAACAGCAGCAGCAACAGCAACAAACAACATTAATAACAAAGAAGATCAAAAACAAAAATACGAACGTCAACATCAAGACTAATAACTAACAAACAACAACAACAAAGACATCGTCAATGACATCAACAACAGCAACAACAACAACTTCCTAACAAGAGACTCCATCGCCATTTCTTCCTGCTTCTCCTAGATTTCTGCCCGTGACCTTCCCACCTCAGTAAGTTACGTCATAGAAATATGCAAATGCAGGCCTTGATTTATTCCCCCCCCCCCCGTCTTCGTTTCCCGCGTGCTCTCCTCTCTCGGCGGAGCTTAAGTGGTAAACATTGATGTAAAAATATGTATTAAGAAGGTGGG